>NC_089284.1:11649417-11949417 GCF_963678975.1 Dysidea avara
ATCAACGCAACACTAAATTTAGTAATAACAAGAGTTCATAATAAATTATTTGTATGGGGGTGAGTGGAGTACATTCAGCAAATACACTGCTGCAAGTAACACCTCAGGCTTCTCTTAGAAAAGAGGCTTGACCTTATCAACACCAATCATTACCTATTAACAGTTTTTTGTCATCAGTAGAATCGGGCTAGAGGTGAAATAATCAAAAGTGAATTTGCCACAGTGTATTTGTACAGGCCATACTAGCAGTTAAACACTCTCCCCCATACAAATAATTATTATGAACTCTTGGTAATAGTTAGCTAGCTACAGCATGAAAAGAATGCATACAATTACAAAAGATGTGATAGAATAGGCTCATTTAGTCGTCACCATGTAGCCAGAAAGCAAAGAATCCCAAATTTGTGGTATGGATTGAGTGAAACCCAACCAAGTTGTAAGGAAGAGCTGGTTTCTCTCTGCTAACATGGCAGGGAAGCCCAAGTATGATTTTCATTGACGTGATAATTTCATCCACACCAGCTGGATAAGAAGCTCAATAAGGCGTCTATAGTACAATTATAGGGGCAACAGTATAGTTGGATGATTCCAGTTTGCATTTTATAGTAATTTAAATAAACTATAGCTATGTCAGTAGCTAGCTACAAAATTTTCTATGCTATAAAATAAATAAATAACTATTTCTCCCAGCATGGTGATGAAAGTGGATGTTCATTCAGTTGATGTAGCAATTTGGAAATTAATCTGTGTTTGTTTGCATTCTGGCTGGTGATAATGAAATTGCCATGTCCATAAAACGCGATTTTTGAATGCTTGGACTGCCCGTACCATCTGGCAAGAGAATAGCCAACTCTTCCTCACAACATGGTGATGAAGGTGGATGTTCACTCAATCTGTACTGCAAGTTTGAAATAAATCTGAGATTATTTGCTATCTGGCTGGTGACGATGAAATTATCACGTCAATAATATATGAATTTTATGTTCTGGCTGCCGCGCCATCTGAGAAGACAATAGCCACATCTTCTTCACAGCATGGTGATAAAGGTGGATACTCACTCAGTCACCACTGCAAGTTTGAAATGAATCTGAGATTGTTTGCTATCTGGCTGGTGACGATAAAATTGTCATGTCGATAAAAATACACAGTTTAATGATTGGGCTGCCGCGCCATCTGAGAAGAGAACAGCCAGATCTTCCTCACAGCATGGTGATAAAGGTGGATGTTTACTCAGTCTGTATTGCAAGTTTGAAATGAATCTGAGATTGTATGCTATCTGGCTGGCGGCGATAAAATTGTCGTGTCGATAAAAATACGATTGGGCTGTCGCGCCATCTGAGAATAGAGTAGCTAACTCTTCCTCATGACATGGTGATGAAGGTGGAGGTTCACTCAATCTGTATTGCAAGTTTGAAATGAATCTGAAATTGTTTGCTATCTGGCTGGTGGTAATTAAATTGTCGCGTCGATTAATAAGATCCATAAGATCTTATTAATCGACGCGAAAAGAAGAAAAAGAAAACCATATGATGGTTTTCTAGAATCCATAAGAAAACCATAAGATCCTTGTTTGAGCAGGCAGCTCGCATTGCTGTGTCCTGTTCTTACAGAATTTTTAATTCTAGAGCCTCCCCGGGCTGGGATCTTTTAGACCACCTTAGGTAAACTTTAAGTATTACATATATGTAGATATAGTTTTTTTTTTTTTTTTGTGTGTATTGTAATTTAATTTATCTTTAGTTAATGTAAGTCTTGCCAGGGCTCCTGTACTGATCCATCAGCACATGGTACCCCTGTGTCTAGGCCCCTGTATGCTTGTAATGTATATTTTGTCTTAATCATTAAGACGTTTATTCTCTCTTAAAATTTTATGTTTGGGCTGCGTTCCATCTGACGATAGAATAGTCAACTCTTCCTCACAGCATGGTAATAAAGGTGGATGTTTACTTAGCCTGTATTGCAAGTTTGAAATGAATCTGAGATTGTTTGCTATCTGGCTGGTGACGATAAAATTGTTGCGTTGATAAAAATACTCAGATTTATATTTGGGCTGCTGCGCCATCTGAGAAGTGAATAGCCAGATATTCCTCACAACATGGTGATAAAGGTGGATGTTCACTTAGCCTGTATTGCAAGTTTGAAATGAATCTGAGATTGTTTGCTATCTGGCTGGTGGCAATGAAATTTACGCCAATAATAGCACAATGAATATGTGAGTATATCTATTTCATCGCCACCAGCCAGATAGCAAACAACCTCGGATTAATTTCAAACTTGCAATACGGACTGAGTGAACATCTAATTGCATCACCATGTTGTGAGGAAGAGCTGGCTTTTCTCTTCTCAGATAACACAGCAGCCCAAACTTGGAATTTCGTATTTTTAGCGACGTGATATTTTTCACCGCCACCAGCCAGATAGCATACGATCTCAGATTATTTTCAAACTTGCAGTACGGACCGAGTGAACATCCAATTGCATCACCATGCTGTGAGGAAGAGCTGGCTTCTCTCTTCTCAGATGGCAGGGCAGCCCAAACATGAATTATTCGGATTTTTACCAAATAAAGCAACCCTGTGCAGCGTATACAGCTAGACCTTTACCCACCACTATGCACGTTTGTTGAGCACAGCAACCCCAGATAACATTTAGCTAATGAGAACATTCGATCCTGTCCTGCAGAAGTAGCTGTGTTTACGATACCACGTTTTTGACACAAATACCGCGACATGCAAAAAATTACGGTGGCCATTTCTCAAACTAAAACAATTGCGCCTCCGGTTTTATAGTGGTTCAAGTATCAGGGCAGTAAGATAAAGAAATTATTTGGTGAAAGTCGATTTTTTCATTGGGAACCCTAATATACTAATTACTGTCAGTAGAGAAACACACACCGGCCCAAGAACAGTATTACAAATATGCTATACAAAATTCTAACTAGCTTAACTACCAAACTAAGTATATACTTTAACTACAAAACTAGCTACCTTAACTACAAAACAACCTTAATTAATAACTTAGTTCAACAAGTCTATGCCATCTTCTGGGCATAAGCCATAATGCCTCAGGATCATTTTGGCATTATATCGCCAGAGAGTAACTGACAAGTGCTGAAGCAATTGTTTCCTTGCTAACTGTCTGGGAATACCACTTTTAACAGTGGTACGGTCGGCAATCGTGGATAAGGTTGATAAAGCAAAGGGTGTCCAAACACCAAACGGCTTGCAAACCAGGGGAAAAAATTCACCACCATGGTTGTTAACAGTTTCCAAATAATGGTCATCCTTAGCCTCCTCACCGGCAGCAGCAGCTACCCCAGCCTTAGATCCAGCAGCGGAAATAATGGAAGGCTGAGTTATGCACCTGACAGAGAGGTCAAAGTAAGTAGGACGGCCTAGAGTAAAATCAGGTTGGTAAATGTCCCCAGGACGAGATTGATCAGAGGCAATGCTTTGCTCACGGAGAACACCAGGGTGATCTTGCAGTAGAGCATGATGTACTATAGAAACAAGAGCATCATGGCGTTGGATACATAGTGGGCCATGAGAGCAACCAAGAAGATGGTCACCAAACTGATCTATGACAGACAAACATGTACAAAGTGGTAACAATGGGAAAAGAGGAACACCCAACCATAAACGGACAGCGATAACAAACTCATGTGGAGAAAAGGTCAAACCCAATGTTGGTTGAGGGAGGCCTTCAGCCAGCCACTGCTGACACCAGAGGAGTGAGCAACAGCACGTAAACGAGCCTGGTCACGGATTGTGGAGGTGTTGAAAATGCTTGCAAATAATTGATCATCAAGGGAAGCCTGTAAATCATTTTGGGAAGATAAGTTAGAAGGCAAAATGGATAGACTTTGGAAATAGGAGATAGCACAATTTTCACCTGGAAAAAAGGAAGTCACATCAAAATTTGGTGCTAAACAGGACACCAAAATCCGGGCTGAGTTACAGGAACCCAAAAAGGCTAGATGTGAAGAGCATTGGGACTCACGCAAACCCAAGCCTCCTAACCGGAATGGCAAAGTAGCTTGAAACCAAGCATCAGGGCCGCCCACAGGGGGGGGGCAACTGGGGCATTTTGCCCCGGGCCCCAGTCTGAAAGGGGCCCCAGGAGGCCCCATGAAGGGCCCCTGAATACCTGTTTAAAAGATCGATATACTCTAATAGAGCAGTCAGATCTAAATACTCTAATAGAGCAGTCACAGTATTCTTCAGAGGAGCAGTATAGCAAGCTTATAGATAAGGAGATATGGTTGGTGATAGGTAGTTATTGTCATTGCCAGCAGGTTGTGACCTTTTTTTTTTTTTTTTTTTTTTGGTCTTCACCTTACAACTTGGGTCAAGGGCCCCACTTTAACTCTTTGCCCTGGGCCCCTTAATTTCTCTGGGCGGCCCTGCCAAGCATTATCAGAGATGCTACAGCACAAAATTCTACTAAGACAGTTGCATAGGTTAGAGTCAAACACAGATGGAAAGCAGCCTAATGATGAAGAAGGGACACAGCGCAATATGTGAGTGATCTTACAAACACTGAGACAGCTCCTAAGCAAATTCAATTCAATTTGAGGATCTCCAAGTTCTGCAAGCTTCTCCTGAATAGATGCAGTTTTTTCAAGTTTACTAGACAAAAAAAGAATCAAAAAAAGTAGGTGGTCCCCACACAGGAGACCCTAAAAGCTCCAAACCACTGCTTTCAGGATTGATTCGTTTAATTGCATGAGGAAATTCAGGGAAAGAGCTATCTCCAGAAGGCCAATACAACTCACATTTGGATAGATTGATATGCAAGCCAAAACTTGGCCCAGACTGAGTAAAGCATGATAGTAAAGCAAGGAGAGAAGACCTAGACCCAATAAAAGTGTCATCATCTAAATACCACAAACTTAGCCCGGGAAACAATTTTCACTAAGAGGATTGGAACCAAGAAACTGAAGCAAAACTGATGAGAATAACAGTTTAGAACCCTAATATTGGGATTTGTGAATTTCGATAGTGGACACTGGAAACAACGTAAGAATAACGACAACACATTGCTGTGCTAATGAGAGTTCAAACGTACGTGCAACGACACGAGCATACGAAAAGTTCGATTGTGGGTTTATACAGTGAGCAAGGAGACACGGGACATCGAAACACAACTTGATAATGATGGTTTAACGCTGGTAGAAGTACTCCCAGGTATTCACTATAAAAATCGTGAGTAAATTATAGCCATTACAGTTGTGCATGAATACCACTTCACCACCAATGGTAGGGTGCCCAATGAAAAAAATCGACTTTCACCAAACAATTTCTTTACTACTGCAGGATACTTAGCTCGCTGTACTGATATTTGAACCACTACAAATCAGAAGCAGCGAGTCTTTTAGATTGAGAAATAGGCACATCGTATTTTCGCAAAAAACGCGTATTGCGTGATTTGCAGTAAAAACATGGAATTGTAATGCACCTATCAATGTTAAGCCCCACTATCCCCCTCCCTGGCTTACTAGGGGATTAGTGGGGGATTTTGACCTGATTTGATCTGAAACTCTGCCCCACTAGTGGGGCATTTGACCGCTCGAAATTTTAGGCGTTTGTTTTAACTTGCAAGCTAAATGAATTGACCTGTTTCCTAAAGTGCCTAACAGCCATACTACATGGAGATTTGACCACTAGTCGTTCCCCCATGGGTGGAGAATTTGATTTTTCAAAAAGTCAAATCCCCACCATTTCCCCCACTACGCCCGGGAGGGGGTAGGTGGGGGATAACATCGATAGGTGCATAAGTGCAGCTTCTTGCAAAGGACTGAGTTGAACTTTCATATCAGCTGTATGTTATTTTAAGTTGTTGTGCTGTGCAAGCATGCATGGTAATGGGTAAACGTCTAGCTGGGTGGCTTACAATGGCTTGTTTTTGTGTCTGCAAAATCATGAAAAATGTTGCTCTGGCTCCTACCACGAGAGAAGCCAGATCTTCCTCACAGCATGGTCATGCAACTGGATGTTCCCTCAGTTCTATAATGCAAGTTTGAAAAGAATCCTAAACTGTATGCTATCTGGCTGGTGACGACGAAATATTACGGTGATTTTATAAAAAATAATGCAGCCCACTGCATGCTTGTGCAATTGAAACTACTTTACTAATTATGGGTTAATTTCACTTATATATCAAACCGGATGACATGAAGCTGCAGCTGCTTTGGTGGTAGAGATCGCTGACGTCCCAAATTGTCGATAAAATATTACAATATCACCAGCCAGATAGCATACATCCTTAGATTCCTTCCATCTTTGCAGTATATAGACTAAGTAAGCATCCAACCGTGTCACCATGCGGTGAGGAAGATCTGGCTTCTCTCGTCGTAGATAGTAGTGGGTTCAAAACAATTTTTTTACGATGCTGTTTTGAAGAAAGCAACCTTGTGCAAGCAATACAGCCAGGCATTTGTCAATAACTATGCACATTTGCAGAGCATAGTAAGCCTAGATAACACCTAGTGAATAACAAAGCTCAAATCATTTCTTTGGCGGTAGCTAGAAACCGGGGCTAGAAACTGACCAAGCTACGCCTAGGTCAGTTTCTAGCTACTGTCAAAGATATGGTTTCAGCTTTAATATTTGCTAGGTGTTATCTAGGTTTGCTATGATCTGCAGACGTGCATAGTTATTGACAAATGCCTGGCTGTATTGCTTGCACAAGGTTGCTAGCATAGCAAAAAATTGTTTTGAACCCACTACCATCTACGACGAGAGAATCCAGATCTTCCTCATCACATGTTGGATGCTTACTTAGTCTATACTGCAAAGATGGAAGGAATTTAAGGATGTATGCTATCTGGCTGGTGATGTTGAAATATTTTATCACCAATTTGGGATGTCGGCGATCCCTGCCACCAAAGCAGCTGCAGCTTCGTGCCATCTGGTTTGATATATTTAAAGTGTAAGTGGTTAGTGTTGCAATTAACCCATAATTAGTAAAGTTGTTTCAATTGCACAAGCAGTGGGCTGCATTATTTTTCGTAAAATCACCGTAATATTTCGTCGTCGCCAGCCAGATAGCATACAGTTTAGGATTCTTTTCAAACTTGCATTATAGACTGAGGGAACATCCAGTTGCATGACCATGCTGTGAGGAAGATCTGGCTTCTCTCGTGGTAGGAGCCAGAGCAACTTAAACACATTTTTCATGATTTTGCAGACACAAAACTTGAATTTGTCAAGTGTCACAAGGGGACATGACTTCAAACTTTTTAAACCTCATGCCCAAAAGAACGTTCGCAGCAAATGCTTTTCAGTAAGAATCATAAACTCATGGAATAATTTGTCCAATTATGTAGTGTCGTATAATTCCACTGACAATTTTAAAATTTTGATTGTGATAACTTTTATTCTTAATGTAATTGTTTATTGTAACGAGCAGAACTCACAGGCGTAATGCCTTTTTCTCTGTATTTAATAATAATAATAATAAAACAAGCCATCACATTGTAAGCCACCCAGCTAGACGTTTACCCATTACTATGTATGTTGGCACAGCACAACAACTTAAGAAGATAATATACAGCTAATATGAAAGTTTGACTCAGTCCTTTGCAAGAAGCTGCACTTACAATTCCACGTTTTTACTGCAAATCACGCAATACGCGAAAATACGATGTGCCGATTTCTCAATCAAAAAAAATTCTTAATCTAAAAGACTCATGGCTTCTGATTTATAGTGGTTCAAATATCAAGTACAACAAGCTAAGTATCCTGCAGTAGTAAGGAAATTATTTGTTGAAAGTCGATTTTTTCATTGTGGGCCCTACCAATGGCTCAATCTATTTAGTCAAAAGCGCGACTTATAATGACAGTTTAACGCTGTTATAAGTGCTTCCAGGTATTTACTATAATAATCATGAGTAGATTGTATCCATGAATAAAATTACAGAGACGTATGAATACCACTTCACCTCTAATGGCTCAATTTACTTAGCCAGCATTGTGTAACATTGAGACAGGTGTCTAAAACTTATCAAAACAGAGCTCACTTGCATTAGAAACAGCTCCATTTCAGTCAGAGGAATTACTCAACATACCTTACTACGAAAAAACCTAATTCCACAATCAATCTTAACATGTGTCACTATACAATGGCACAAAGGGATAGCAAAGGACATCAAAAAAATCAGAGAATTTCATGGAATGGGTAATGAGATATACTCACACCTTACTGTGCAATATCTTGAGTTAACGAGATATACGCACTGGCTTAACGAGATATACGCACTGGTAGCAGTGCGTATATCTCGTTAACATTTTGAGTCAATGCAATATGTGATATATATGCTCTGGCTTTCCTTTGATCTGAGGTGTGAAAGTGGTAGATTAGGGTATATACAGCCTGTATAATCTGGGGGGACACAGCTATAGATATGGTAAAAATTTTAACACTGAATTTTTTGGTATAATACACACTAGTGAATTTAAAAATTGTTAATTTAGAAATGGAAGTAGGGATCAAGCGATAAAAACTACTGAAACAAGTGATTTGAATGATGGCAACTATTACAATATAGCTTTGTGGGGAAATCCTTACATTGGCATCTCACCACGTCACCATATATGTTCAATGCCAAAGTAGGGATTTCCCCACAAAGCTATGTTGTAATAGTTGCCATCATTCAAATCACTTGTTTCAGTAGTTTTTATCGCTTGATCCCTACTTCCATTTCTAAATTAACAATTTTTAAATTCACAAGTTTGTTAACTTTTTTTGGTATAGGTATATAGCTATTATTGATCTTTGGCACTGACTGCTCTATTAGAGTATCTCGATCTTGCTGCTTGCTTTATGCAAGCTGCTCAATTACTAAATTGAAAGGCATGCAGGGTTTCTATCTCCTGTTTTCTACAATTAGTTACAGCTGGACCATTAATAATGGGCGTGGTCCACTGATCGTTAAGTACGAGCACGCGCTCTGATTGATAAGGGCGTGGCCGTGTGTTCTTACTTCACTAGGCTGTTTGATTGCTTTGCAAGTGTTGCTATACAGGCATCTACTTGCCCTTACAGTACGGAATCCGTTATTAGTTTTGTGGCATCCGAATACGGCTGCTCTAAGGAAAGTGTCGATACGAATTATTAACGCCTCCGTGACTGGAAAAGAAGAAGACGATCCGTAATTGAAGATAAAAGGAAAGGCAAAGCGCAGAAGGCAGACACTCGTCGGAACCCGAAAAGGCACATCCCAGCAGCGAGTTAAATATTGTGGCAAAGAATGGTGATCCTTCGCTACTTCGTTTGGCCTGTAGCCTTGCGAATGTGGTCAGGCAGGCAGGCTGGCAGGCAGGCTGGCTGGCAGGCAGGCAGGCAGGCTGGCAGGCAGGCAGGCAGGCTGGCAGGCAGGCAGGCAGGCTGGCAGGCAGGCTGGCAGGCAGGCTGGCAGGCAGACGAAAATTTCTGTTTTAGCGATTTTTTAGAAATAAAATTCCAGCACTTTTCTAGTCGTTTCCTGATATATAACGCTAGAAA
The DNA here is from genome assembly GCF_963678975.1 of Dysidea avara. Taxonomy (NCBI): domain Eukaryota; kingdom Metazoa; phylum Porifera; class Demospongiae; order Dictyoceratida; family Dysideidae; genus Dysidea; species Dysidea avara. Next base: position 11,658,922 of record NC_089284.1, read on the forward strand.
TAAAGTTATAGAAACTTGAAGACTCTTTAGTAAAAGGTTTATTTGCTGTGTGAGATATTTCTAGGATGATTTTTGAGGGGATCGAAATTTGAGGCGCGCGCCAAATCCACCCGGATCCCTACTTAAACAGTACTATCGTACTGTTTGATAGGCGTATATCTAAATTATGCCATGGTCCTGCACAAGTTGTAGGGATCAGTGGCAGCAACAAATTCATAAGTGGTTATGATCCTAAAGCAATTTGTGTTGTATAGAATAGATATGGTATTTGCTATACAAAGGACAGCCATTTCCTTGTTATATAAACCTGCATTTTCAGCACCATGCCATGGGCAACATAATGTGTATTATATATAGCCTCCATGTAAATGGGATGACACATTTAGAGGTCTAGATCTATGTTGTATTGTTGTGATTACTCTTCTATTTGGCACTCCTATTTTGATCTTGATCTATTTTTTGGTTTGAGAGTATGGAGAAGGGTAAACGTGGAAGAGCATGTGCCCCCTCTAGATTCACCACTGAGTTGCTTTGGTTAAACATCACTAAACCAACATGTTAAAGTATGGGAGCAACATCCTTCCTGCACACCCTTCTGGATCTTCCACTGCAAACTATTAGGAAACCCATTATATACTAGAACTGCATGTTTATCAAAAATGCATAGATGATACCAGCCAAACATTTAGGTACACTTGCCAACTTAGGAAGGAACATAAAGAGGCAGCTGATCAAATCTATAAATGTTCACTTTTTAAATAGTGTTAAAGATTTGTGGCTGCAAATACGGTATATGCATTTGTATAAATCTCACTATTGTAGTTTGTAGCTAGGTATGCAGTACTATAATATTGTTGACATGTGTTATATTTTACTAACATTGTTTTCCTCCTTATTATGGCTACAATGGATACCAGAATTCCACCAATAAAAGCCACCACAGAAGCAATTATTATTGCAATTCTCTCACCAAACTTTGGTTGAACACTATATTGTGAGAACTTTCCACACAGTGGTCGACACAAGCCACAGTGTTCTTTAAACTGATAGTGACATTGTAAAGGTTGTGATGTTGTGTTATCATCGGTGATATTATTAACATCACTGAAATGTTCACAGACTGGTAAAAGTGATGATGATGATGTAGCCATGACCAGCCTCCACTCATCAGCACACACCACATCACGGATATTGCTACATTGTTCCTGGCTTATAAAGTTTACACTATCATTACCATCACATGGGGGATGTACATATTGGCACAGAAATGGTAACACTACTTCAGCACATTGTTCACTGACAATACTGGTGCCTGAAAATTGATTTAAAATGTTGATAAAATTAGCAATATCACTTTCAGATAATTCTTTCAACGAAAGTGTAGATGATAAGGTATCATTCAGTCTTTCTAAATGTTCCAAACATAGTCCATTGTAACTTGAACAGTTATCACCATACAAGGAGAAAGCAGAAGCATTGTCATCCTGCATATCACAATAACATTCAGCAGTAGGTTTCATATATAATATAGTCACACAATACAAAGAGAAATTGAACAAATAATTGGCCATTAGCAGAAAGTGCTGCAATAGTTGCACTTGCATACATATATACAGCACAAACGTAGTTAGTATAACAATATTATTTGCTGCTGTTTAGATTGTTTTGAAAATGTAATCTAGAGAGCATTAGTAGAAGTACTGTATATTATTTCATCACTCATAGAACTCTAGTAAGCTTATTTGTAGATAGGCATATGATGAATGCGTTATATAAGGCATAAATTGTGTTGCAAAGCCTGGTAAGTACCCATAATTAGAGAATTGTGTGCAGTATAAAATTCTTTGAGATATTTGGCTGATTATGTTGGTGTAATAGGTGATCAAAAGTACATATAATTCCAGCATAATTAATTAATAGAGATGATATTTGAATTTTTTATTAAAATGTACAATGTGTGCATCTGAAAGAAAGTAAATAAAGACCACAATATGCATTTTAACTGCATTTCATTTGTAATATGAGTTAATTTGGTGTTTCTTGGTTGGTTGCTCACAATTTGCAGAAGTAAGATCGAAATATTCTAATAGAGCATTTACTTACTCTAATACAGGAGTCAGGAAATGCTAATATACTTTAATAAAATACTTAGTATAATCATTTTGAAAGTGGAATTTTGAGCTTAGTAGGCAACTTTTTAGCAAGGTAATTACCCTCTACTCCCTTGTATTAATCATGTCATAGATGGCAAACAAGAAACATACAGAAAATACTTTTTAAAACAAACTTGGTGAAGCCAGATGATAAGTTCAAAAATTGCTTTAACATATGCATGCTTTTGTTAATCCATTGTACAGCACATTGAAGGTACAGAAATGAGCTGCATTCTATTGCAAATCACAGGAAAACAGTTCGAACACTTGATTTATGTGCAAGTGTTGTGCATGATCATGAACCCAGCTTTTTTGTGTAGCTGGATTGCTTGTGTCTACATTCTTAAACCTTCAGCCTTTTTGCCTACAGTTTAAAGCATGCTGGTATACAGACTGCTTCTATCATGGGGACTTAATTGTATAACAGGTCAATTGAGTTTGCATTTGTGTTTGTCACATGTGTTAATGTACATGTAGCTGCAGACTAGTAGTTATCTGGGATTGGAAACATATGTTCTTCATGTGGGACTATTGTTACCAAGATATCTGAACATTTATCACACAGAAAACTAGTTCTAGTCTTGTGACTACTGTAACAATTGTGTTGCCATGCACTATTAGTTTGATTTCTCCATTCTCCATTAATGGTGCCTATGCATTTTGGCCAATCACACTGAGAGATGCACCCACCAACTAATTGCAAGCCCCCTCCAGTAATAACCACTTGCTATCATTAGATGGCAAGTGGTTATTACTAGAGGGGCTTGCAATTGAAGTCAACTAAGCAGCTTCTTTTGGTGGCTGTAGATACTATCACTACTGCTCTAGATAGGAAGCTATGTGCTTGTGTAGCTTTTTGGACCTTTGTAAGGCCTTTGACTCTCTTGACCTATACCACTACAAAGATTGAATAAACTTGGACTCTATGGAACAGAAATAAGTTGGTTTGTGAGTTATTTATCTGATCATTTCAACATGTAAAGAATTCTCACTCATATTCTAGTTGAGGGCTGGTGAGAGGTGATGTTCCCCAGGGCAGTTCCCTTGGTCCCCTGCTGTTTTTGGTGTATGTCAATAAAATGTCATCTCAAGTTATCCATGGTAGGCTGCTGCAGTATGTAGATGACACTGCAATGGTGGTGAGTGTCTATCTTAGGATTTGTCTCGCCTTCTTTCATGGATTAAGAAGAGTAACATGTGATTCAACACTGAGAAATCTAGTGTTATGCAGTTTCAACCTTGTGCCCTCCCAAATACTTTGCCACCTGAAGTTTAGATTGATGGTGTTCCCTTATCTTCAATCACCTCTCAGAAGTGTCTGGGAATAACATTTGATAATAAACTAGATTGGTCAACTCATGTCACTACTACTTGTAAGAAGATGTCTTTTTAGGTATTCTTGAATAACTCCCACAGGAAAACTTTATTCTTTGTGTTATCCCGTCTGACTTATGCCTTACCGGTTTGTGGTCCTTTGTTGTCTCAGTCAAGCATTCATCACTTACAATGTTTACATAATTAGGGTGTGCATATTACTACTTCATTGCAAAAATTAGACCATGTGTCAGAGCATCGTGCCAACACCTTTAATTAAGTGCCGCTGCTTATGTGCTTTACACAAGATCTATATGGGTGATGGTACATTTGGAACTAATCATAAGCATCATACTAGATCCTCACAAAGATTTATTCAGCCAACCTTCTGTAGATTGTCCATAAGAAACTGTTTAGACATTCTGCCAAACTCTGGTGGAATGATCTGCCTGATGAAGTTGCTTTGTCCTCCACTTTTCCTTCTTCAATGTATAATTTTATGTTATGTATTTTTTGTGTGGGGTAATTGTGTTGTGTATAAAAAGTTCTTGTATCTGTGTGCTTGTGTTTACTTATTGCTTCTGTACTTGTGTGTTTATTGTGTATAGTTGTACGTTTGTTCTTTGCACGCTCTTGCATGGAAGAAAGTCTATGCCAAAAATATGAGCTAAAATAAAAATCAATCAATTAAATGGCTGTATTTAGGTGGGTTTCCTAAAGTTCCAGAAACCCCCTCTGAAAGTTTAACTTGCAGCAGCAACATCAGACTCTTATAGTTTGACAGCATAAATAGCCATACCAAACAGGCAGGACAGTATAGCTACAGTCCATATAGGAAATTTAAAATGATTCCTCAAAAAATGGATTAAGGGAGATAAGGTGTAGCTATTTTAGTAGGTATTGAACAAACCACATTGAGATACTCTAATAGAGTACTCAGATGTATTCTAATAGAGCAGTCAAAACAACTCTAATAGAACATTCATAATAGAGCATAATTTTAAAATGGGTGTTAAAAGTAATAAATGTACAACTACTTTGAAATTTAAGAATGATTTAATAAATCTTGAGATTTCCATTTCAATTGGAGACCAGCTGAATGATGAAATGACCAGCCAGAAGTCATAGATGACATTTTATAACTTAAAGGTAACCATGCAAGTATATATAGCATTGTATGAAAATAGTTTATACTAGATGTTTATGAAAATCAAAAATCTAGTAAATTTTAATTTAATGTTCAAAATCTGTCAGTGGTTGGTGTACCCCTAGACCCATGCACCTATAGCTCACTACGAAATCTGGAAACCATCTTGGATACACCCTGAAGTTGATGGTACAGAGCGAGGTAGTCGGAGGTACAGAGTCAGGCTAGAGTATACGTAGCTAGCACGCGTCACCCTACTCACCCCAAACATGGCAAACCCAGCAGCCCTATATGTAAATGCTGTAGCACTTCAAATCTAACCTTCTAGAGGTTCGAATCTTAGTAAAATCTTTGAAATTACACCTAACCTTGAATCTAGCTCTCCTGAATTTAAGCGAAAACAGCAATTTGGAGTTAATGGCTCCCTTTAATATCCTTGATATTAAACAATATAATTTAACAATAATAAATAATAGTCGCCCGCCCGCATGGTATTTTTTGTCTGACTAGGACGGGAAACAAGGAATTTACAATTGTTGGCCTAATGATTAGCCATTCTCCCTTCTCTTTCCATTTTTTATTGCCCATGCATACGTAAAAGATGCAATTGCATCTATACTACAACTTCTAGAAGCTTTCTAGCTTGCACATAGTAAAATTTTGGAGGGAGGTGCTTCAGCACCCCAAGCACCCCCCAAATCCGCCCTTGTTACTATCCCACTTTCTTCAAAGGGAGTAACAATGATCCAGTGAATGCAACTGAACAAACTCCCTGACTCTCAATTAGTGAAATGCAAAGTGGCCATTTTGCTTCAGTTTCGGCGATGTATGTTTCACCCATCACAATAGTAGAGTGGCATAGCAAACTATTGTGCACTTTGTGCAGAAAGTATGGAACTTTGCACACAGTACCTACCCACCATGAAGTGTATTTTGAGATATGGAGCCATTGCAGATTTGACCTTTGTTGTCCTCTACAGTTCATTTGATAAAAGCCGGAATGGAACGGAACGGGGCGCGCGTCAACTTAATAAATCGTTTTTTCAGATTGTACACCGTTTCTTACCATTACATAGTGACTAGAATTGTGCTGAAGTTAGTTTTCTTCTGCTTGTAGGCATGCTAGAAATCGCTTGCTCGAAGTTTCTATTTAATGCCCACTGCACGAATGCGTTTTGCAATCACCTATCCTGAAAAAACTATCATTTAACCTGCTAAACTATTATTGTGTAAGCACTGTAAGCATATGATTCACAGCCACTATTATACACTATGGTTAACTCTCGTAGATCATTGCCCATGCTGGCAGACTTCAGAAAACCATCTTCGCTGTCACTAAAGACTTGGACACGACTATAACATGAAAATACTACAGTAGTTTACCTTTTAGAATGATAAGGAAGCAATTCTACATCAGGATTAAACAGAATTTGATGGATTGGTAAGAGCACAACATGCCATGTGGCAGGTATTAAATAGAAACTCCAAGAGCGCGATTTTCTAGCATGCATATAAGTAGAAGGAAATGAACTCTAGCACAATTCTAGTCACTGTGTGGCAGTTGGAAACGATGCAAAATCCGTCTGGGTTTTACTCTTTTCACCACCTTTCATATCCCTTACGTAATATTAAGCTCAAAAGCATCCAGACTTCCTACTGTAGTTGTTGCTCTCTCTCTTCGACTTTAGGGCACGCATCTAGTAGTTTCCACGAGTAATCGACTTTAGGGGATGCGTCCAGTAGTTTCCGCGAGTAGTAGACTTTAGGGGAAGCGTCCAGTAGTTGCCACGAGTAGTAGACTTTAGGGGAAGCGTCTAGTAGTGTTAGCGTTAGGGTTAGAGTTCAGCTTTGGTTTCTTCTTCACCTTTAGGGTTAGGTTCTTCTTACTATATACAGCTTATTTCGTTAGTCACATTTATAAGATACAAAAGAAGCAAATCAAGGGAGCTAGCAGCGGTAGCATAATCGGTAGCACACTGGACCATCACACTGGGATCCTGGGTTCGATCCCCCTTCAATACTGCACTTTTTTTGCCTTTTTGGTTCACCGTTTTTTGTCCAAGTTCTGTAGGGTTATGAAATAGGGTGAAAAGAGTGATATCCAAATCCGTCTCAAACGATTTTCTACTTGACGCACCCCCAAATTGGTTCTGTTCTGGCTTTTAGCATTACCCCATTTTATGCTCAAAAATGGGGGTAGTGCTAAAAGCCGGAATGAAACGGCAATTAGGGCGCGCGCCAAGTAGAAAAATCGTTTGAGACGGATTTTGTATCGTTTCCAACTGCCACACAGTGGCTAGAATTATGCTAGATTTCCTTCTACTTATATGCAAGCTAGAAATCGCGCTCTCCAAGTTTCTATTTAATGCCCGCCACGTGGCATGTTGTGCTCTTACCAATCCATCAAATTCTGTTTAATCCTCATGTAGAATTGCTTCCTTATCATTCTAAAAGGTAAACTACTGTAGTATTTTCATGTTATGGTCGTGTCCAACTCTTTAGTAACAGCGAGGATGGTTTTCTGAAGTCTGCCAGCATGGGCAATCATTTACGAGAGTTAACCACAGTGTATGTTAGTGGCTGTGAATCATATGCTTACAGTGCTTACAAAATAATAGTTTAGCAGGTTAAATGATAGTTTTTCAGCGTAGGTAATTGCAAAACGCTTTCGTGAAGTGGGCATTAAATAGAAACTTCGAGCGAGCGATTTCTAGCATGCCTACAAGCAGAAGAAAACTAACTTTAGCACAATTCTAGTCACTACGTAATGGTAAGAAACGGTGTACAATCTGCAAAAACGATTCATTAACTTGGCGCGCGCCCCGTTCCGTTCCATTCCGTTCCGGCTTTTAGCACTACCCAAAAATAGTGACCTTTATATATTGCCCATACAACAATCAATTTGCTCAAACTAGTTGCCAAAGTGAAGATCTTTATCCACGAAACAAATTGATACTTGTTAAAAGTTGATAGCATATTCCATTTCAAAGTTATGATAATTTTTATCAGCAGCAAATTCATATAAATTCAACCGCCCACGCAATTACACCCTTACCCACATTTTTTGTTTGCAACATTCAATTATATATCTTTAGCTAGCCATGAGCACTGTAGGTTACATATCCAACCGAAAAGGTGGAGAGATATACAGGGGTGGGGCATAGGGGTTATGCACAATACTCCTGTGAGATAAATCAACAAAGGTCATGAAAATATGTGATCAGATTTGCAAAAAGGTACCTTTTCTACACATTTTACATACTAACAATCAAAATGATGTAACAGTTTACTCCTTATACTGACTCGATTAACTTGCTCTTAGTATCAAAATGCAGCCAGTACTGTAGCTACACTCTTGGAAAATTTCAAGCATATGTATGCCATGATTAAAAAGTTATAAAACTTCAAATTTCAAAAAATGGATCAAATTTTGTGTGTGAAAAAGGTACCTTTTCACAAATCCAGTCACATATGTAGTTGTTTTGTCGTCAGATTAAACTCAAAATTTGTGGTTGTTTATGGTTATAATTTGCTTCTGTATATAATAAATAATAATAACATTTGATGTATAAAACTCTAAGGCTATACATGCTACTATCAGTCACGTTTACTGAAAACCTTAAAAGCCATATACGTATCCTGTATTGATAGCTAATTTTGTGAACTGACTATAAGGACATTATGGTCCTGAACTACCTACATCTTGTATCCTCTTAAATATTTGCCTTTAGAGAAAGACACACACCCAAGATGTGGGGAACTCTGAGGGCATAACCAAATAGACAATTTGTGTTTCACAATTCTGTAGGTATAGCAATATGTGTTCCATGTTTGCAAGTATAAACTTCAAAATAAGTATTTTCCAAAGCTTTACAGCAATAAAAATTTAGCATACAGGTTTTAAAAACAGTACTATTAGTCAGACCTTCATCTAGTCTTAAAGGAAGTCACAATGAGAGTATGGAGGGACAATGGTCTAAAGATTTTTGTGTTCATAGCTAGTTTACACACATGGCATCTAAAGGGGCATGCCATGCACCCAGGATATTTTAGACTCCCTCAGGTGCATTCTCAGGTACCTGAGAATGACCTCTCAAGTACCTGAGAATTACAGAACAATGGCTCATACTTGCATTCTCAGGTACTGTTCTGGGCTTTTGTACCTGGCAAAATACATGTCATGTATTTCATTCAATATTTATTACAGTTGTTGTTGACGTATTCACTGAGATTTTGATTTATAATTTAGTCAAAGCGAGTAAAAAAAGCACCCCTTTTCTCCCTACCCCAAATGAACTATTACAGAAACCCCTAATGTAGTTAAACTGTTGATAGAGCAATCATATGTACAATGATGAGTTTTTGTTTAACTACCACAAGAGAGGAGGGTACATACCCCCATGCCCCACCCCCAGATATCTCTCCACTTTTTAATTGTATATGTAACCTGCAGAGCTCATGGTTAGCTAAAAATATATTAAAAATATAAAAATTGAATGGCAAACAAAGAATGTGGATAAGTGTGGGCGGTTGAATTTATATGAATTTGCTGCTGGTAAAAATTACTGTAACTTTGAATATGCTATGAACTTGCAGCAAGTATCAACTTGTTTCTTGGATAAAGATCCTCAATTTGGCACTTAGTTTGAACAAATTGAGTGTTATGGGTAAAATATAAGCAAAGGTCACAATTTTTAAGCATATAGAGGACACCAAAGGTTAAATCTGTGATGGCTCCATCTCAAAATATACTGCATGGTAGGTAGGAACTATGTGCAAAGTTTCATATTTTCTGCAAAAAGTGCACAATTTGCTCATTTTTGATAACTATGCTGCTTTGCTGCAAACAAAGAACAGTACAAGAAGCTCCTCTGCAATCAATCCAATCATACTACAGAAATTAAATCACTGAAGTTACTTGGCTGAATGCTTCAGTCAGTCAGTCGACATTTATGGGCTTTGTGGGTTATTGTAGTGTATTTAAACAGACTAATCATGCATTTATATATATATGCACACATACGTAATTTTATGTTAGACGCATGAGCACACTTGTGATGTATTAGATTGGGTATTGTTTTCGCATCAAATCTAATACAGTTATGCCTACCCAACACTGCCAAGTTGTCATGAAGGAAAACATGTTTGGGAAAGACAAGCCAAACCTCCATACCATACAATACTTACAATAAAATAGTACACAATGGGTTTAATTCACCCTTGTATTCTGTTTAGGATGCTATAGCATGCATAGCACATGTTAGCTATATATATATTAACAATACCCATACATTCACAATAAAGTAAAATCATAATTTAAATTAAATTGAAAATAATACATTATATGTGTCTATACAGCAACATAATTTCATATTATGCAATGCACCGCTGAAAATGTATGACAGTAATTTTGCATAAACAACAAACCACGGCTGGCAGAAACATGAAAAATTTTGTACCTGCCAACCCGTTAAATCATATGCAAGCAGTCATGGAATTATATAGCTATAATTATAGCTATACTGATCACTACTATCTTGTAACTACCACGGCCTATAGCTAGCCGGATAGCTATTACTCAACTAAATTTATGGAGAAGTAGTTAGTAGTTTTTTTCATAGTAGCTACAATCTTAATAATATGCATGATGCAGACATGCCAACTCTCACTGACGCATTAGGCGTGAGTCTCACTCTTTGGCTAGTAATCTCACGCACTCACGCCTAACCCTCTCTTTCTCACTCTTTCAGCTTAGTTCTCACGCATTTCTCACGCCTGATCTGTTTCATAATTAGCCCTGTACTTAAAATTGGATAGCTAGACCTGTGCTTATTTTTGTACTTTGAGCATGTAGCTAGCGACCTTTTTTGGGGGGGCCTTCACTACCAAAAATCCTGGAGCTGCACTTGAGTCTGGTCCACATTGCTGGTAGTATTTGAGGTCTCACTCCTAAAATTGTTCAGAGGTTGGCATCTCTGTGCATGCATGGTTTTCTTTACTAACCTGTGGTATGCAGTTCCCCGAAAATTTTAACTCAATTGCAGCTCGACTTCCGGCGGGATTAGTGATGTAGATAATGACAGGTCCAAAAAACCCAATGGCAACAACTGTACATATAGAGACCAACAAGAGGTTTTCAGAACAAATAGACAGTCTGTTCTTCCAATTAAGGCGAGGTTTAAAGTTCATCGTTAAATCATCGTAGCTAGACAGACCTCGAACATCGAAGGATACTGTGTTTGAACTAGCTAGCTCACTTTGTTGCTGCAAACTACAGTTTTGTATAACCACTGACATGTTCTTCTCTATAATCTAAGAAGGCCAATTTGACAATGTTAGCTACACGCGTTCGCCCCATGCACACATTACGTAACACTAATAGACGGTATTCCAAATGACGTCACGAATTAAATATGGCGGCGTTATTTGGGGTATTCTAATGTTTTCGAGTTGATGTGAGATGGGAGTCCGGGTACCAAGTAGTGTCCTAGAGGATCTGTGTTTGGGAAATGACGAGGATTTAACGAAAGATGACGATATCGTAAGTAAAGTCAAAGGCTGTATTGTTAAGAAGTCCCGTGATTCATTGTAGAGAGGCCAGTATTGCTGCGTGCTACTATGCCGTCATTCTCATGGCGAACAAGAAGAACGAAAGGAACTGTTTAACGAAAGGCTGTCATTTCATTCTTTTCCGGATATGGCTACAGACAAGGAAAGAGTGCAGCAATGGATAGCAAAAATTAGGCGAGATCCTGGCATCAATTTTGTTATTCACAAGAGCACCAAAGTATGCTCGAAACATTTTACTCCTGATGATTTTACTTGTGGTGGAGGAGAACCATTTGCTCCAAGACGTGTACTGAAGAAATCAGCGATTCCATCGGTGTTTCCGTGGAGCTCCTCCAGCTCCGAACGTACAACGACCACATCTAAACTAGCTGCAGGGGAAAAACAGCGTTCCGATAATTATTTGCAAGCCAGTAGTGAACTTACTGATGAATTTAGTATTGAACTTTCAGATGGTGCTGAATTCAGTGAAGTTGATGTAGATTCTGCTTCAGAGGTTGATCGTTTGCAAGCCGAAGTGTCAGATTTGACTGGAAAATTAACCAAGTTGCAATCAAAATATGATAAATCGTTATTTCGCTTAGAAAACATTAGGCCACTCCAAGTCATACCTTAGTTTCTGGTCACTCCCAAGCCTACAAATGGATGCGGGCGGGCGGATTATCAGGACTTCAGGACTATAGACTCTACTGTGACAATATACTGTATGGTATTATTATTTGCTCAATTTAGCAAATTCATGTTGATTTTGTTTTTAGTCAAACTTAACCAACAACATAAGTAGTTGTGCTTTGGCAAAAAATGCACTAGGAAAGTTGTTGATGGATATAGCATTTAAGTATATTTATTTATTTATTTAGAATATACTATAGGAAATGTTTTGCTCATGTAGCTACTTATGCTTTCCAAGTGAAATAAATGTCTCATTAGCTATGTCAGGAAAGTATTACTATGACTTATAGCTAAGTTGTTTAAATGATCATGATCCAAAATGAAATTTAACTTCTATTTTCACATCAGAAATTCTTCATTCAAATGTGAAGTTTTAGCCCACTAGCTATGTGTTTCCAGCCTTCTATTCAGTAACCTTGAGAAAAGTAACTGTCAAAGTTTTGAGTCATTGAGTGCTCCAGACTAGTGTTTTTTAGTGATCATCTGGGAATGTTTAAACTATAAGGGTTTCTACTTGCCAATCTAATTTTAGTTATGGAAAAGTTTAAGCTCACCGAATGTTGCCGGCTTTCCATACCCCTGTAGTGTTCAGTGATAAGGAATTTGAAGTTACTAGACTAATCATTAGAGGACTACATTTGAATTATAAAGTTAAAGCTATGGTTCATCTGCATGGACTAGTAGTTAATGCTACTGAAATTACTTTGGTTACAGAAGCATTAGTAACAGTTATAATCTGAACAGCTATATAATCAAGGACAAAACTAGCTATAGTTAGAAACATTTTATTAGTGTGGCATATATACCTAATATTAGAGTTAAGAGTAGTGTGACTACTCTATTGGAATCCCTGACTGCTCTATTAGAGTATATCGATCTTTTGCAGTAAAAAATAAGTGTCTTGCTGGGTCACGTGCACTTAAGCACCTGTAATATTAATAATAGTACTCATAAACTAGGGTTTCAGGTTTACCATGCGGGCGGGTGACCAGAAACTAAGGTTCGACTTGGTGTGGCCTTAAGGAAGATGATGAATCGGTCCATTTTCATACTGGGTTTCCTAATTATGACACTCTCCTTGCTTTTTATAAACATGTCTTAGAAGAAGATGCTAAGGTGATGAGGCAGTGGAGAAGTGGTGAGTCAAAGGAAAGCTATTCAGAAATGAAGAGTGGTAGAAATTCCAAACTTCCCTTACTGGAACAGTTTTTTCTAACCTTGGTGAGACTTCGTTTGGGACTTTTAGAATTTGACCTGGCTAATAGATTTAGCTTCTCTCAATCAGCTGTTTCTAGAATTACAATGACTTGCTGTATCATAGTTTAAAAGGGTTAGAACGTTATCCTCCATGGCATGTAGTGAAAAAATATATGCCAGCAGCATTCAAAGAGCAGTACCCTAACACTAGACTCATCATTGATGCAACAGAATTTGGAATTGAACGTCCATCATCACTAGTGTCCCAATCTTGTACTTTTTCATTGTACAAGAATAAAAACACTGTCAAAGTCTTGATAGGTATTATTCTAAGTGGGCCAATTGTGTTTGTTTCACCTGTCTATGAAGGCTCTATTTCAGACAAAAAGTTAGTCCAAGTCAGTGGGCTATTAGACAAACTGGAAATCAGTGATGAGATAATGGCCGATAAATGCTTTGACATCAAGATTTGCTTGCTCCATTGGGAGTAAGATTAAATATCCCTCCATTTTTAAGCTCAAGCACTCAATTCTTGTGTGAGGATGTATTAAAGACTTAGAAAATAGCTAAGTTGAGAATTCATATGGAAAGAGCCATACTACGATTTAAAGAATTTCGAATTTTGCATTCACCTATCCCAGCATCAATGTGGGACTCGATTAATGAACTTATTTATGTTTGCATTATGTTATGTAATTTTAGTCCACCCTTAGTTTGCTGACCATAACTTGTATTATAATAATGTATGTAGTCAAAATTTCAACAATACATGTACAATCGTATGCATCATAGTATGCACTATCACATAGTAGTCTATACTTTACATATGGAATCATAATGATTACAACCATTGTAGATTATAAACAATGTATCCTGGGAGAAATTTTTTGTACCATAAATGTCTCCATATGTTAATGGTATGAAAACTCCCCCTTTCATTTTAGGAATCGGTGGTGGTGTACAAGGAAAATATCGACCAAAAACATTTCCTGATGCAGAATCTGTTATAACCATAATATTCCTTTTTAAACCAATGGCCATAAGTCTAACATCTAAATCTCCTCCCCAGTTAGTGGGAAGTACAGTTTCTTTCTGCTTTTGTAGCCATTCTTCTTGTGACATAATAGCTTCAAGTCGTACAGCTGGATAGTTTAACATCGATAATAATACAAGGCGTCTAAGGTGTCTGCTAACTACTTCATCACCAGTACTGGAAGCTGTGATTAGTCCTGCTTGGTGCACCACAGCATGATAAAGGCACCATTAACAGAATATCTCTTCAACATCAAGTGGTCCAATAGTGTCTGCAAGCTTTGCAAACATGTTGATGGCTTACTAAACACTGCAACCAATTCCAGATCTTCAGATGAATCTGCAACCTTCTCTAAATCAGTACCATGACTGATGCTACCATCACTAGTAGTATTGTTACCATCACCAGTAGTATTGCTACCATCACCGGTAGTGTTGCTACCTTCACCAGTAATGTTGTTACCTTTACTGGTAGTGTTGCTACCATCACCAGTAGTATTGCTACCATCACCAGTAGTATTACTTCCAATACCAGTAGTATTACCAAAACAGGATGGCTGTACAATGAAATATTGAGCAACTACTGGTAAAAATTTATAAAAATAAAAGGCCTTGGCTGTTAAAAGTGCTTTTCCCATGAACACAGCATCGTAATTAATTCGTTGGAGAAAGGGTTCACCTGTAGACAACCAGATGAAGAAATCACACCAGTGAAAGCCTGTCACATACTGCAGCAGTTGATGACCAATTTTGGAATATATTACTTGACTTGTTTTGTGGTTCTCACTTACATTGTTAACATAACAATTTTTGTTGCTAGGAGACATATAAACTAGGAGGGACTAATGGTTATAGCATAATGGTCAACAAGTTACACAACAGCAAAGGAAATTTTAATAAACTAGCAGTGATTGGATAGTTGATAGATAAAAGTAGAAGACAATTTGTAGTATTTCCAGTCCTGATTGTTTGAGAATAAGCACATTAGCTGCTATAAGCATGAAAAAAGCAAGACAGACTAAATTTTAACATGTAAACTCATTATGCACCTACCAATGTGTCCCCCCCTTGGATGTAATGCCTGTAAGTGGGGCTTTACAAGGTGAATTGACATGAAACTGCTGCTTCACTATGGGGCATTTGACAATCATTCATTAAACACCCAAGTATTTTTTCTACGCTATGTCAAATCCCCCACATTGCAACTGGAGCCAATGGTGGGGATTTTACACAATAGGTTTGTCCTAGCATGGGGCATTTAACATTCGGTTGTGCCCACTATAGCCCTATATATTCCCGAGGGGGAGGGGGGGTTAGTAGGGCAATACATTGATATGTGCATTATATATAATATGGTGAATCTACTGGGGTAAGTAGATTAAGCCTGTACCTTGCGGGCCTAAGTATGTTCCTCTCCTGCTTTAAAAAAAATTAATAATCTTTTATTGCCTGCCCCTAACTGGAGTTTGCCTGACACCTTCAACATCACAAAAAGCTGTCTAAAATGGTTAATTTAGCTTTGACTATTGGCAAACTACAACACTCAACAATTATATCAGAGTATACATAACTCTATATATCTGCCCAGTTGCTATATAGTAGGGTCCATGGTTGTCTCAGATCTGCTTATATTATTATCACATCAATCAATTGATGCATAGTAATTACGGCCTACTGTATGTACGCATTGAGCTGAGTCCTCAAAAATATTAACTCATTCGTAGTATTGACTTACCCGCTAATCATTCAAATGCCTGACACATTATTTATAGCCAAAGTTTTCACCATACAATATAGGATATAGCCTATAAACCTTTCCTGAACTGTTGGTGGAAGCACTTGTTTGCTCTTGACATCTTTGTTGTCATCACCAACCATCTTCGTTGGTTGAAATGTTGAGAAAATATCCTCTTTCATTTTTAGCTGTTTTCTCAGGGTTCAGCTCAACTTGTTCGCAGTCTGACCCATGCAGTCTGACCCACGCAGTCTGACCCACGCAGCTAGAACAAGCCAGCTACGAGGCTCTGGCAAGGGGGTGTCACGTCGGCTCATGCTGTAGGTAGATCTGCGACCGCGGTCAAAGTCTTGACCAATTTTCACCTTGACCTTTGACTTGCAGCATTTATCATCATGACTTGAGCATTTCTTGTTGAACTTTTGACCTCCACTTATTTCTCTATTTTCCTATACACACCTGCACTTGTAACCTAGTATGATACTTTCTTAGTGCGTGCTACCAGCAGCTGGGAGAGAAAAATCATTATAATTACGGCGAAATGCCTGTTGGACCAATAAAACATCTTCTTGGAGATTCTTACTTCTTGTGAGTTACGTATAATTCCGTAAACTTGATAGTAGCTACGTATAGTTTTCGATTGTGGGTTTCAAATCTACCGTATAGTCTTGACCCTTGACTCACTGTAAGAGCTATTTTGTGGCCTTGATCGTTGACTTAGAGTTTGACCGCGGTCGCAGATCAACCTACAGCAAGAGCCTGAGTGACACCCCCTTGCTCTGGACTACATGCACAAGCATAGTATATAATCCCAGGAAGCTACTATGGCATGGGAGATTCCTGTCTAAAAATACGACGGTAGTTATATAGCCGTTTACAATGACTTAACTATACACGAACTTACCCGGGAAATTTGCTGGGAGAATAATGTGATGCATTCAGTGCCGTCAGGTTTCATGTCCATTCCGAGGCATACATTCAGCAACAACTCGCAGCTGATTCGGCTCCACTTGCCACGCACAGATTTCGACTACACTAGTTATATCACCAACCCACTGCTTCAGCAAGAACAGTTAAGACTGTAGCCTCGACTTTACCAGTTCTTATCTTACGTGAAACATCACGCGAGATATCACGTGAGTCCTTGTGGGAATAGAGGATATGCGCTAACTTTATGACCGAAAGCATTCTAATGAAAATGTGATCAAGACACACGGTAGTGTGTCGTGCGGCCCAAGAAGCCGGCGCGCCACACCGTGAGTATATTGACAGGAAGAACGAAAACGTCATTTTCACACCTTTGTATCTCGGTGATCACTTATCTGATTGGAACCAAATTTGCTACACAGTTGCCCGCCAGCCAAGGGAGTCTACATTCCAAATTTGAAGGAAATCGCTCCAGCCATTTCCGAGATACGAGCTGCCAAAGTTTCGTTTTTTATTCTTCGTTTTTTTTTCTTCTTCTTCTTCGTCTTTTCGCACACTTGCAAAAATTGCTATAACAAGGAAACGCGTGCTCCGATCGCCTTGGAATTTGGCACACAGAAAGGGAGTCCAAAGGCGAATCCTAGCATCAAATTTGGTACAAATCCGATGAATGGTTCAGGAGTTATGACCGATTATTCGCGTAAAACAAGATCGATTTGTTGTCACGCCTACAGGGTAAACCGCTTCATGGAATGAGTTGAAAATTGCTATGTAGATGGATTAACCATCGTAGGAGTGCCTTTTGGTGGTTTGAAAGGAATCAAGATAAAGACCACGGAGATATGACACAAAACCCAACCTTGTCACAATTACGCGATCGATTTTTATGAATAAAAAAGTATTAGTTTTCACGCCTACTAGGCAAACCGCTTAGAGCAATGAGCTGAAAATCGGTGTATAGCTGGAATAATCGTCATAGAAAGTCCTTGCAGTAGTACAGAAGAATCGGATTACAAACCACTGAGTTATGATTCGAAAGCCAACTCCGTGTAGCAAATGCGAGATCGAGATACTCTAATAGAACAGTCACCCTAATAGAGCATTCGGCTAATTTATTTACTCCATTATAGAATTTTATTACATCACAAGTTATTCTGTAGGGAGTTCAGCTGCAAACAGTTAATCTTATAGACAGTTCAGCAAGATGACAGTCACCATGTGGAGAGTTAAGCAAATATACCACTATAGAGATTCAGAACATTACAAGTCACACTGAAGAAAGTTCAGCTATAACCAAGTCATGCACTGTGTAGAGAATTCAGCTACAATTAAGTCACTCTCTAGAGAATTCAGTTACACAGAATTCAGCTACACACAAGTCACTGTGGAGAGAGTTCAGCTACAAACAATTACCCTTTAGAGTGATCAGTTACATACAAAACACTTTGCAGGGTGTTCAACTGCAACAAATCAATTACCTTTAGAGCGATCAGCAATGAACAAATCAACACAAATCTACCTGTAGAGAGATCAGCTAGAAACAAATCACCCTGAAGAGAGTTCAGCTACAAAAAATCACCCTGTAGAGACATCAGCTAGAAACTAGACACAATGTAAGGAGTTCAGCTACAAGCAATCACCCTGTAGAGAGTTCAGCTAAAACAAATCAACCTGCAGAGAGATCAGCTACAAACAAATCACCTTATAGAGAGTTCAGCTACAAACAGATTACCTGTAGAGAGATTGGCTACAAACAAATCAACCTGCAAAGAGATCAGCTATATACACACAAATCAACTTGTAGAGAGATCAGCTACAAACAAATCACCCTGTAGATAGATCAGCTACAAACTAGACACAAAGTAAGGAGTTCAGCTACAAACAAATCACCCTGTAGAGAGATCAACTACAAACTAGACACAAAGTAAGGAGTTCAGCTACAAGCAAATTACCCTGTAGAGAGTTCATCTACAAACAAATCAACCTGTAGAGCAATCAGCTAGAAACAAATCACCCTGAAGAGAGGTCAGCTACAAAAAATCACCCTGTAGAGAGATCAGCTAGAAATAAATCACCCTGAAGAGAGGTCAGCTACAAAAAAATCACGCTGTAGAGAGATCAGCTACAAACAAATTGCCCTGTAGAGAGATCGGCTACAAACAAATCAACCTGCAGAGAGATCAGCTACACACAAATCAACTTGTAGAGAGTTCAGCTACAAACAAATTACCCTGTAGAGAGATCGGCTACAAACAAATCAGCCTGTAGAGAGTTCAGCTAAAACAAATCAACCTGCAGAGAGATCAGCTACAAATAAATCACTTTATAGACAGTTCAGCTACAAACAAATTACCTTGTAGAGAGATCGGCTGCAAATTAATCAACCTGCAGAGAGATCAGCTACACACAAATCAACTTGTAGAGAGTTCAGCTACAAACAAATTACCCTGTAGAGAGATCGGCTACAAACAAATCAGCCTGTAGAGAGTTCAGCTAAAACAAATCAACCTGCAGAGAGATCAACTACACACAAATCAACTTGTAGAGAGATCATTTACAAACAAATCACCCTGTAGAGAGATCAGCTAGAAACTACACACAATGTAAGGAGTTCAGCTATAAATAAATCACCTTATAAAGAGTTCAGCTACAAACAAATCACTCTGTAGAGAGATCAGCTAGAAACTGGACACAATGTAAGGAGTTCAGCTACAAGCAAATCACCCTTTAGTGAGTTCAGCTACAAACAAATCAACCTGCAGTGAGATCACCTACAAAAAAGCACCTTGTACAGAGTTCAGCTACAAACAAATTACCCTGTAGAGAGATCGGCTACAAACAAATCAACCAGTAGAAAGATCAGCTACACACAAATCAACTTGTAGAGAGATCAGCTACAAACAAATCACCCTGTAGAGAGATCAGCTAGAAACTAGTCACAATGTAAGGAGTTCAGCTACAAGTAAATCACCCTGTAGAGAGTTCAGCTAAAACAAATCAACCTGCAGAGAGATCAGCTACAAATAAATCTCTTTATAGACAGTTCAGCTACAAACAAATTACCTTGTAGAGAGATCGGCTGCAAATTAATCAACCTGCAGAGAGATCAGCTACACACAAATCAACTTGTAGAGAGATCAGCTACAAACAAATCACCCTGTAGAGAGATCAGCTAGAAACTAGATACAATGCAAGGAGTTCAGCTACAAGCAGAATCACCCTTTAGTGAGTTCAGCTACAAACAAATCAACCTGCAGTGAGATCACCCACAGAAACGCACTTGTACAGAGTTCAGTTACAAACAAATCACCCTGTAGAGAGATCAGGTAGAAGAATTCACCTTGTAGAGAGTTCAGCAACAAAGAAACCACCATGTAGAGAGTTCAGCTGCAAACAAATCACCCAGTAGAAAGATCAGCTAGAAGAAGTTACCATGTACAGAGTTCAGTTACAAAGAAACCATCATATAGAGAGTTCAGCTACAAAGAAATTACCCCGTAGAGAGTTCAGCTAGAAGAAGTCACCTTGTAAAGAGTTTAGCTACAAAGAAACCATCATGTACAGAGTTCAGCTACAAAGAAACCACCTGTACAGAATTCAACTACAAACAAATCACCCTGTATAGAGATCAGCTAGAAGAAGTTACCTTGTAGATAGTTCAGCTACAACAATTCACCCTGTAGAAAGATCAGCTAGAAGAAGTCACCTTGTAGAGTGTTCAGTTACAAAGAAACCATCATGTAGAGAGTTCAGCTGCAAACAAATCACTCTGTAGAGAGTTCAGCTACAAAGAAACCGCCATGTAGAGAGTTCAGCCTCATACAAACCACCTTGTAGAGAATTCAACTACAACAAATCACCCTGTAGAGAATAAGTTACCTTGTAGAGAGTTCGGCTACAAAGAAACCACCATGTAGAGAGTTTAGCTGCAAACAATTCACCTGTAGAGAGTTCAGCTAGAAACAAATCACCCCGTAGAGAGATCAGCTGGACGAAGTCACCTTGTAGAGAGTTCAGCTACAAAGCTTGTAGAGAGTTCAGCTACAAAGAAACCATCATGTAGAGAGTTCAGCTGCAAACAAATCACCCTGCAGAGAGTTCAGCTACAAAGACACCACCATGTAGAGAGTTTAGCTGCAAACAAATCACCTGTAGAGAGTTCAGCTAGAAACAAAATATCCTGTAGAGAGACCAGCTAGAAGAGGTTACCTTGTAGAGAGTTCAGCTACAAAGAAACCATCCTGTATATAGTTCAGCTACATTTCAAGTCACCCAGTAGAGAGATCAGCTGCAAAAAAAATCCTGTGGGGAATAATGAGCATGTAATAAATATATGTATATAATTTGTATAATTACTAATAAAATCAAAAATAATTGAAGTACTAAAATTCTTCTTTAAGTTCTTTTCTTCTTCCTGTAGTAAAGAAAAAAAACACATGGGTTAAAAAAGCCCCAAAGCCAGCCATTGGCCGGCTTTGCAGTATAAAAATACAAAAAGAAGTGCATGATATCTAATCAAAAACAGCCAAGCTGTAAAAAAAGGTGCGGCCCCCATAAAGGCCATGGTGAAAAAAGATGTGAAATCCAAGGTGGCGGCCAAGAAATGGCTGTGATGGTAGGTTAATGGTTACATTTTAATAACGGCAATTCAGGTGAATTTTGTGCCGCTTGGTCTTGGCACCAAATTCACCTGAATTGTTGTTATTAAAATGTAACCATTAACCTACCATCACAGCCATTTCTTGGCCGCCACCTTGGATTTCACATCTTTTTTCACCATGGCCTTTATGGGGGCCGCACCTTTTTTTACAGCTTGGCTGTTTTTGATTAGATGTTTTCTTACGTCACGACGGTGAACGAATTTTTTTATTTTTTTTTTATTAATGCTTTACAGCACAAGTGCTGAAGGTCTGTAGGACACCTGGTCCTACAGCCTGCTCAAAGACTTTAGCTACATAAGGTGTGTTTGAAAAGTTGTAGAATGTATTGTAGGTATGCATAGAAAGTGCGAATCACCAAAACTAGACCAGTTACGCGAGTTTCTCCAGAGCGATGGATTCCTTTATGTGTATAACAAAGTAACTGGCAGGAGAAGCCCCATCCGTAGTTTATGTGGCAAGTTAGAGTCCGAGCCGCATTTGCTACCTGTACTTTTGTATGGGATTCACGATAGTCGTTCACCGTCAAAAATTCTTGGGCACGCCGCAAATCTTGTTATATTGATCATTTTTCGTTCAAATTATTAATAGCGCATATCCTCTATTTGAACATTATTTTCAGTTTGAATGAATTTTCTCTGAGCAAGTCACTTTTAGTAGTGCTTCTAAACACTGAACTTGGAAGCTTTTGCTACTAATTTAGCTAGCTAATCTGTTGCTAAAGCTGTTATTATGCATGCATGCATGCAGTGTCTCCTATAGCACTTTATTTATTTATTTTATTTTTCAAAAATGTGCAGCCTCAGTTTGAGGATTAACGCACATATGAAACATGCATACAAAATGTTTTACAATATGATTGATTATGGGTTTACTGATTGGTAGGGGAAAGTAATAATAATTTCAGTTGGTACTTAAAAATTTGTAATGATTGTTGTTGGATTAGGTCAGGTGGGAGTGAATTCCACAGTCTAATTGATCTAGGGAAGAATGAATTACTGTACTGATTGGTCCTTGCATAGATATGATGAAATCTTTGATAATGTCCTCTGGTGTTAGAAGTGACAGGGATTAAATCAACTGGGGATATATCAATGAGATTATGAACAATTTTGTAGAGGA
Organism: Dysidea avara; assembly: GCF_963678975.1. Classification (NCBI taxonomy): domain Eukaryota; kingdom Metazoa; phylum Porifera; class Demospongiae; order Dictyoceratida; family Dysideidae; genus Dysidea; species Dysidea avara. The sequence continues at coordinate 11,681,446 of NC_089284.1, forward strand.
GGGTGATACTAGATACTTGTCTGCGGTGTTCTAAGCTGGGAATGTTAAGGTCAATGAGCATGTTAGTTACGCTGCTGAAACACGAGAAGTCAGCCATAATGAATCTGGCAGATTGCCTCTGTACTCGTTCAAGCCTATCAATGTCTCTTCTTATGTGAGGGGACCAGACAGGATTGGCATATTCTAAGATTGGTCTTATCATGGCATTATAACATTTCAATTTGATTTGAGTTGGGCAGGACTTAAGATTTCTCTGTAGGAATGCTTTGACTGATAGAGCTTTGGATGTGATGTTAGTAATGTGTGTGGACCAAGACAAGTCATTGGTGATTGTAACTCCTAAATATTTAGTAGATGAAACTTCTTGGATAGAGATGTCATTAATGGTGTAGTTGTATGTGATCGGATTGTGTTTACGAGTGATTCTCATGAATACACTTTTATCAGGATTAAAAAACATACCAGATCTAGTGCCCCATTGTGATAAGGAGTTGAGATCATTTTGAAGTGATAAACAGTCGGATGTAGAGTGAATAACAGTATAAAGTATGGTATCGTCAGCATACAGACCAATGTTGGCATTGATTGATAATGGGAGGTCATTAATATAACATAAAAATAATAGAGGGGCTAAGATTGTTCCTTGGGGGACACCCGAGTTAACTGCATGTGACTCACTGGTTGAACCGTCAAGAGTTACTTGTTGATGCCTACCGATGAGGAAGTTTTGTAGCCATGTTAGTAGTTCCCCTCTAATACCATAGTAGGATAATTTGTTACATAAACGGTGATGGGGGACTTTATCAAATGCCTTAGATAGATCTAGAAAAATGATATCAATTTGAAAGCCAGAGTCAAGAGATTTAGAAATGTTGTTTACGGTAGTAATAAGTTGTGATTCACATGATCTTCTAGGTCTGAAACCATGTTGTTGGTCGCAGAGGATATTTATTGATTCTAGGTGAGAGAAGAGATGAGTGTGAATTAGGCGCTCCATGATCTTGCAGCTGATACTGGTTAGCGATATTGGTCTGTAATTGGATGCAAGTGTTTTGTCTCCTTTTTTGAATACAGGTACAATATTAACACGTTTCCAGTCAATGGGAAGTTCTCCTTGATGAAGTGATGAATTGATGATCAGAGTTAGTACTGGAGCAATTTCTTGAGAGGCTAATTGTAATAAGTGTGATGGGATTTTGTCTGGTCCTGGTGCTTTATGAACATCCAAAGTTGTTAGGAGCTGGGAGACATCAGCATAAGTAATGGAAATAGGTTGTATATCAAGATAAGGGCTTTCATCTGGTGTGAGAGTACACTGGGTGTCTTCGGTGGTAAACACTGAGCTAAAATAATCGTTGAGGATATTAGCTTTGTGGGTGGAATCAGTGATGGTATGACCATTATGTGACAGTGGGGGTATTCCAACGTGATCCAATTTTTGCTTTTTGATATATGACCATAGTTTTTTTGAATTAGCTGTGGAACTGGAGTCAATGAGCTTCGAAAAGTAGTCATTATAGGCTTGACGGCATTCTTTTTGAGCTAAATTTTTGAGAGTTTTATAATATTGCCAGGCGGCAGGTGAGCGTGTTCGACAATACTGAGCATAAGCTCGCTTCTTTCGTCTACAAATTCTTTTAATGTAGGTGGTGATCCATGGTCGGTTTGATGTCTTGTTCGAAGATAACTTGCTAGGAACCAAAGTGTCCAGACAGAAGTGACAAGCAGATTTAAAGTCAGTCCACAACTGGTTGTTTGGTGTGTCAGTGGTGTTGGAATGCAGATATTCATTGCTAAAGTCATAAAAGAAGTTTCTTATTAAGCTAGAGTCTGCTCTATTCCACAGGTAAATTTTTCTTCTTGGTTGTTTTTGCACAAAGATACTAATGTTGGATTCAGTCAGTACAGCTTCGTGGTCAGAAATGCCAGCTATAGGTGTACAATAATTAATTAAAGAGGGTCTATTGGTTAAAAAGATATCTAGTGTGTTGCTTAATCTGGTTGGGAAGTCAACAGTCTGAGTGAGTCCAAAAGTATTCACAAAATCCAAAAATGTGCTATTTACTGATAGAGGGTAGTTGGAACCAATTATATTAGAATCAGTCCAGTTTATATCAGGGAGGTTGAAGTCGCCGGCAATCCAGATGATATCATTCGGAGAGGATAAGATAATGCTTTCAAGTGTACTGCATATGGCTTCTATATAGTCAATAGATCGGTTTGGAGGCCTATAGACACAGCAAGCAATTAGTGATTGTGTGTTAGATAACTTTATTTTACAGGTGATTACTTCCTGGGTGCCAGAGTAAGGAATTTCGTGTGAGACTATGGTGTTATGACAGGCTATGAAGACACCACCATAACCATCCTCTCTATCACGTCGATATATATTGAAATTGGGAGGGAATACTTCAGCATTGTGTACAGAAGGAGATAGCCATGATTCACAACCAAAGATTAAGTCAGGATGAATTTGATTTACAAGGACAGCAAATAGATCTTTCTTGGGGTAAATACTTTGACAATTAATCGTGAGACACTTCAGGGAATTAGCCTTATGATTACATGATGCTGTTTGATGAGGTAGTCATTGAGAGGAAAACTGGTGCTCCATAGAATCAGGAGCAGTACTATTGGTAGGAGTACTTGTAGGTAGGTTGCTAGAGGATTGAATGTATTTGAAATCGATAACTTTACCATGTAGGAGCTTGTTGACAAAGATTTGACTGTTGCGAATTTTTATGGCCTTGCGATCTACTCCCTGTTGGATCAGGTTCCAGCGTTCATGCAGCAATATTGCTTCAGTCTTCCTTTCTTCTGGAGTCATATCACTTTTAATTACAATAGAGTGTTTAACTTTGTCTCTGCTAGATAGAACAGTGCTAAGCGACCGCAGGAGTCATACCAACAGTGTGACCTTCACACTTCTGGATTTACAGTGTATGTAATATAATACCTAGTTGTATGTTCTCTAGTCAACAAAAAGTAGTGATATCCTGTGCCAAAAACAGCCCAGCTGTAAAAAAGGCGAGGCCAAGAATGCACAAGTACATGTTCATGGAGTAACCAAAAGACATGATATCAAAATCTGGCCAAGAAAGCATTTACAGTATAGGCACTTTTGTGCATTTATTTTCTATATGTTTCACATTATCACATCCAGCTAGCTGTACATGTGTGCTTGCAATATAAACAATACTACTGAGATGATAAAAGATATTACACTGCATTGTTACCAAAATTAATTTAACTAAAAATTTACAATTGGTTTCTACTTGGCCATCTTTTTATTTTAATATGCAAAAAGATGGCCAAGTAGAAACCAATTGCAAATTTTTAGTTAAATTAATTTTGGTAACAATGCAGTGTAATATCTTTTATCATCTCAGTAGTATTGTTTATATTGCAAGCACACATGTACAGCTAGCTGGATGTGATAATGTGAAGCATATAGAAAATGAATGCACAAAAGTGCCTATATTGTAAATGCTTTCTTGGCCAGATTTTGATATCATGTCTTTTGGTTACTCCATGAACATGTACTTGTGCATTCTTGGCCTCGCCTTTTTTTACAGCTGGGCTGTTTTTGGCACAGGATTGATTTTACCTGTTAGATGTGCAATTTTGACTGGTTTTGTAAAATCTGGTCAAATATTAACCATGTGTGGTAAAGAGCTTACAACAGAAAATTGGTGCTTTTGTGTCCACATTTTTATGCTGAACTACCTAACTAATAGGATGTATAGAACGTTCATCTTGGACACCATGATACACTGGGATAAAGCAGACAATGATAGGCCATAAACCTGTACAAACTGGATAAATGTGAATTACACAAATGAAACATATCTTACCTTGATATATCTCCTGTAATATTAGATTGTAGAGGTACTGCATTTGTAACTTTATTTCCATTCACATAATAACTAACAGTGAGCTGTATGGAGATATATTTACATATAGAAAAGCAGTTTCACAAACTAACAAATTTTGAAATCTGTTCAATGGTGAAATTATCCAGTTCATCATACTGATTATACATATCATCTGTCTCAGTTAGTTTACATCCAAGGATCACTTCTACAGTATAATTATACATTAAAATCAAACACGTGATATTATATTTATACAGTGCTCTCTAGATTAGCTGACCGCCTTGGGACCAATACATGTTCAGATAATCACAAAGTTCGTATAATCAAAGCCCATTCATTTATACGCAGAGCCCTGTTCAAATACTCTAATAGAGCAATCATATACTTTTTGGATAACCAAGCGTTCAGATAATCAAGGGAGCACAGTAACATGATTCATTAAGAGATATGACTGAAATATACACATGATATCCGAGTGTGTGCAACGTACAAGGGTACAGCGCATGCACTATATTGTAGCCATATCCTGTGTTATCACTATTATAATAATAATACATTCTAGTAGATTAAACAATTAGAAATAGTATCTTAAAGATAAGCACCTTTTATACTGAAGAAAGGTATTATATAAGGGATTAGGTGGTTATGACTTTTGATCAACAGAATATAAATTGATCCTGCCAATATATATAAAAGTATCCATGTAGGAGACAGGATTTCATTGACAATGATACTCTCAACTGCCCAGGTATAGAATGGTCAGCTGATTTAGATGCTTGTTATTACAGACTTGTTACAAGGGTGTGAAGCTACACCATACATGGTAAGCATAGCCACACCTACACTACATGACATTATTATACTACAATTTGCTGTGGTTTATATAATAGCGCATCACTTTTGATCCTCACCACAGGGGTGGCATACATATTCCTACATTATACCTATAGTAGAGTTGCCCCCCCCCTCCCCCCACCCCCCAAAAAAAACAGTCAATCAAATACTCTAATAGAATATTCAATACAAATAACACCATTTAGAATCCTCCATAGTTGCTAAGTGTGAATAAACTAGCATCTGTAGCACTATCCTATGTGTAGGCACACTTAAGGATATTTCAGAAATGAAATGCACATGGTCTTGTGTATGCTATTCTTCCATAATAATTATAGCTGTAGCTGAACTGAACCCTTGGTCAATGTAGTCCACTTAGAAAGCAGCATGATTTAGATATTTGTGCATAAACCACCAGTGGTGTAACTAGACTCTCTGATTTGGTAGGGCCAAGAGCCAAAAAAGGTAACTGCTTGGTCACAATGGCAGCCCTCCACCAATCATATATTATATCACTGATATAAACTACATAAAAATCCTTACCATAATTTGCTTTTTTTTGGTGTAAAATAATTTTCGTATGCAAAATTTGTACGAAAATTTCTTGCACGAAATGTTTATACAAGACCGAACTACTTTAATAGAGCAGTCATTAATGTAAATCATACAAAAATATTTTTACATGAAAATTTTCATCACAAAAAAATTTTGCACAAAAATAAAGCAAATTGTGGTATTTTATAACTGCATAGTTTGCTACACTGCCTCTATGAATAGTGCGACTGCTTTATTAGAGTGATTGACTGCTCTATTAGAGTATCTCAATCTCATATACAAATACCTCTGGTATAGCACCAAATTTCTTTGGTAAGTATACACCACTGTAAACCACTTTTCATCAAAATTTTTAGTCTGGAAACATGAAATAGCTTTAGCTTCTAGGGAGGGCTGTGCCCCTCAGACCCACTGCTCCATATACCTGCTACCCTGGTGGACCCCTTCTTGGATCCACCCCTGAATAGTTACCTATAACAAATCCAATTGCTATGTCATCAGTGTTTCCAGCAAGTTCACAAGTTGAGGTAAGTTCTTCTATACCACTGTGGAAAAATATATGAGTGGTTAACTGGATTCCAGACCAACCAGCCATCTCAAACTGCATGCTATAAATAGAGATTAGATTGGTTACTGATACAGCATTGGCACAAGTCCTCTGAGAACTGATATTGCTACCAATTTGTATGGCAAGTAGAAACACCATTAGTTGCATCTTTATCAGCTATTAAAATGTTTAAAAGAACACAGACATATCTAGAGAGCCCATCTATCATCTATGAGATGCCATATAAATGTCACAGAAATACTGCAGTGCTGTTATTATTCTGTAAAGTAGCATATGTAGTAGTTGTAACATGGGCATGAATGATTTGCCTGAAATATACGTATGAGCACAAGGGCCCTGCGTGAGTGCAAGTTCGTATATTTCAGGAAAATCACAAGTGCCCATGTTACAACTAATAATATTATATTCCACTTCGGTGACTCACTTGCAAGTGTGGGAAACTGCAGGAATGCTTTACGAGTGTATATATATTTGGAAACATGTGAATTTTGATTGTGGATAATGTCGTAAGAGCAACGACAAGGCGCTGCTGAGAGGCTGAACATAAGTGTATCGACACGAGCATGCAGATTGGTTCGATTGTGGGTCCGCAATTAAACACAGAAAGCCCAAACGCAAGCTGAACAGCTCATAATGCACTATAAAGTACTTACTATACTAGCCATGAATAAACTAAAGCAGTGAATATGTTTACAGCACTATAATAACCTAGTCAATTAAGCACCAAGCTCAGTCATTGCGTGTGTGTAACATCGTGCCAGGTGTCAAAACAGCACAATTCAAGTGCACTAAAGTACTTACTAGGGATGAGCCTATTTTGCTTTTTATTCCACCTATTTTTCTTTCCAGCAATTCTTTTATTTCTTACCTATTTCACTCAATATTTTGTTTGAAATTTCTGAGCATTAGTAAAAATCAATTGCAATATCTCAAGCTTACAAGCATGTGTGACTGCTCTATTAGAATATTTCGTACATAGTGACTGCTCTATTAGAGTACCTCGATCTTTAGTCACCATTTCCTATGAGCGTATGTTGTCCTAACACTATGCATGACTGCTCTATTATAGTATCTCGATCTTTATCATACAAATTGTACTAAGTTGCCATTCCTTGCTGCCCATTTTTCCAATTTCCACTTATTTTTCCAGCATTTTGCTCTTTGTTTTTACCAACGTTTTTTTCCAAAAATTTTGCCAGCAAAATCAGCTCATCTCTAGTACTTACTTTACTAGCCATGAATAAACTAAAGTGATGAATATATTAACACTAATGGCCAAATAAATTAAGCGCTATGCCTAGTGTCTGGACAATTCCATGCTACTACAATGTAATCAAAACAGCAATATAAACTAACCTGTGACCTTCTTCATTTAGTAAAACAACAAACTCTATCTTCTTCCCCAAGTCCATGATCTATGCTTTAACTTACTTTACAAAACTAAAACCTACTATTGATCCAGTGAAGTGTCACTATATTAAAGCAGAGGAGATACACAGTTTCATCAAAGAAATCGGATGATTTCTGAGAATGCTTGGAATGCATTAATGACAATAGGAGATAGTATATACAAGCTATATCCCTCCTAGGAGGGATATAACTTGTATATACTACCTCCATTTCTCGTTAATGCATTCCTGAGCACTGGTAGCAGTGCTATTATACCACTTATACACGTTCTCTTCCCTTTGAAGTGAGGTGTGAAAGTGGTATATAGTTTTGTTAATAAACAACAACAACACCACAGAATTAAACTAAAAGACTGCTCATGTTATCTTGATAGCTCATCAAAATGTAGAGTAAGGAGTATGTATTAAAAATGTTTGTAGTGCCTAAAGGTGGTTAGGTCACGGCCTTAGGTAGCCAGGTGTAGTTTGACTTCACAATTAGAAATTTTGTACGCTCTCTATGCTAAAACATTATATAGCCTTAAAATGCCAAAAGAAACTTCACTTAGATATATAGATGTATAGATATTTATAACTTATGCATGCTAACTTGAAGAAATCTTTTCCTTTCATCATCAGAGCATAACTCAAGCAGTAGGACGCACCAGTTGCGTATTGATAGTTATTAGCCATCATTGTCTATATAGAAGATTTCAACAAATAAATGAACATATATGGCTACTGTTCATCATACCAAATGCTTTTGTTCGATGCGGACTCTAGCATTATCATCAACCTAGAAACACACATGTGAAATTACTTCACAGATAACAACTTAATGGCTTACTGGTATGTAAGGGTCTTTGTCAAACTCATGACGTACGATCCAAGGGAATTTTCCAATGTAATATGGTTTACTTGGATCATACTGTTGTAGAACATGACTGAGTTGTGGAACATTCACATATATATCATCATCAACATGGCAATACCATTGGTATCTATGGAATGATGACAATACCACACTGTTCATGACATCTAACAACCATACCTGTCCTTGCTATCAATGTGTTTCTCTAAGGTTTTGTAGTATGAACTGAACTCTGTACCAGTTTTACAGCACAAGGCATAGCTGTATAATAGATAGATAATAACTATTGAAAAATAGAACATATGATAATGACGTGTACTGTGTGATTGAGAATTGGCTAAATCCCTAAACTACTACTGCATATGTGACCGGATTTGCGAAAAGGTACCTTTTCCACACATTTTACATGCATGATGTAACACTTAACTCCTTACACTTGCTCTTAATTTCAAAATACAGTCAGATACTGTAGCTACACTCATGGAAGGTTTCAGGCAATTATATGAAATGATCGAAAAGTTATGAAGCTCCAAAGTTCAAAAATGGGTCAAATTTTCTGTGTGAAAAAGGTACCTTTTCGCAAATCCGGTCACATATAGTCTTATTATCAATATGTGTCCAAATGAAGTGCCATGGGTCTTGTGCATCAAGAATATCAGGAAACTTTTGAATTTAATGACAGAGCTGGTATACGCACTACAGCCACTATGGCAGCAGCTGTAGCAGGTTTTGTTAGTTGAAAAGTACATACAGGTCGATACACTCTAATGGAAAAGTCAGCCGAAATACTCTAATATAAGTCACAAAATAATATTTACAATTTCTGTCACCCGGATGCAATCTCAGAGCTGATATATTTGAATTTTTTGTTAGATGGAGGCACTACCCCCAGCTCTTTTAGAATAGCATGTTTTACAAGAAAGCAGTTTGTTCACATATTTAGTGGTATTTATTATTATTATTATTATCAATTTTATCTAAAGAAAGGGTACACAAAAGGCTTATAGCCTGTACAAGGTGGTCCCCAAAACACATACACAGTACAAAAAGCAATACAGAAACATTGACTAGCTGCAAGCAAACAAAAACAACAAACGAGCAAACAAAAACAACTATACAAAAAGTAATAATAAGTGAGAGACATCACCTAAACAAGTAACATCAGAGCCGTGATCTAAATAAGCGTGATGGTAAGGACAAAATTTCATATGGGATTGAGTTCCAAACAAATGGCGTGTTCACGTAGAAGGAATATCTGAATGCATTGATGGAAGAAGATCGAGTCTGCAAAGCCAGTGGATGAGATTGTGTAGAGTTAGTGTTAAGATTAAAGTGGTGACAGGAATTAATTGGAGTTTGTTTATGCATAATGGAGTGCACCATTATGACACTCTGGTTCATTGCGATGCCAGCGTAGGCCACTTCAGTTACTTCAAGCAGTCATCAGTGTTCTTACTCCACCTGTACAAAGTGGAGTCATATCTACTCTTAATCTATCGAGCAGCTCTACGCTGAACAGACTCTAACAACTTGATATTCTTGGTGGTATGGGGGGACCACACAGTGCAGCCATATTCCAGACAGGGTCTCACTAAAGTCTTGTATGCCAACAATTTTGCAGCATCAGTGCAGCCATACATAGCAAGACGCAGCCTATTTAAGCATAGTGAGGTTTTCTGAACAATTTTCTGACAATGATCTGTCCAGTTCAATTTAGAGTTGATCCCAAATACTTTATCTTAGTGACCCAGCTAATGGATCGCAGTCCAATAGAATATGTAAAGGAAACTGATGTTCTCTTATTTGTGATATTAATAGCTTTACATTTATGAGGGTTAAGATTTAATTGCCAACGAAGAGACCAGTTGTAAATGCGGGACAAATAATCCTGGAGCTTTAAACAATCGTCCTGTGTAGATACTTTAGCGTAAAGTGAAACATCATCATCAAATACTCTAATAGAAGACTGAACCACAGATGTGATGTCATTTATGTATATGATGAACAACAGTGGCCCCAAGATGGAGCCCTGGGGAATACCAGATAAGACTAGTGGTAACCATTACTCCAGCCATTACCTGGCCCGACCAGTAAATTGCTACTTCCACTGGCCCTAATAAGAAATTGAGGCTTCAGGTTTACAAAACCCTTACCTAAGTTACTTATTCTGAACCACAACTTGAGTGAAAAAGATTGAGATGTTCTAAAAAAGTGGTCAGGCTATATCAACTCAGCACTGTATTAGGGCAGTCACTTAGCACCCCCTTCTTGCATATACCCCTAGAACCCTGTGTAAGATTATATCCATGCTACTTGGTCCATTGATTTTGGCGAACCAACACCCTACCTCATACCAGCTATAGTCATACATTGTTCTGTTGTGTCGATTTTGCAATTGTATAATCATGCTTTAATATCCAGAGCCATCCTGTAATATCTTTTTTGTGGGATGGTATTTACAAATAACAGGTTTTCATCCTGAGTGTAACTTACCGTGAATGGTCATCTCCACAAGAAGAGTTAATCAAGTTAAATCCTACAGTATTATACATTTGAGTGTACATATATAGCGTACACATAATACCATCACACACAAATAAGTAATACCTGATTTTCGTATTACATCAGCATATGGTTTTCCAGCTGATGAATTATCACCGATTATCGCCAACTGAATTGTAATGCCAATATGTATCAATAGCTATCTTAACTATTAGCATTATACCTCATCTTTGTCCAGAACTTGAAACCAAGTCAACATCGAAGTGAACACTCTACCTTTGTAATTTCTCCAGGATGATTTCACAGAAAAGTATATATTATGAGTGTATTTTACATTTACTTTCTCCAATGGTTTGCCATTAATTTTGATGGGAGCTATTTCCAGAGGATTGGATAGATTTTTACTGCTCTTAGTAGACGTGGACTCCACTAGTTTACCATCCATTTGTGGTACACCTCTGATGTGACTAGATGAGTTGAATAGTTCTTGATTATGCCCAAGATTGTTAACTTTGTCAATTGTACTAGACAGGTCTTCGCTTACGGTATACCCTACCATAAGCATGTCCTGCATGATTGCGAGACGTAGCATCACACACACAAACACACACACACACACACACATAGCTAGAAATTACAGATATAGGATTGTCAATATTAGCACAAAGGTTTTGATCTGAACATAGATAGTATATGATCTGAACATAGATAGTATATGATCTGAACATAGATAGTATATGATCTGAAGAACCAGTCAACTTCTGTAAACACTGTACCACTGCTATAGTGCACACTAGATATACATGTGTATCAAGAAGAAAGCCGGCACATTACACCATCAGTATATTTACAGGAAGAAACTAAACACGATTTTCATGCAACATAGCTCCGTGCTCCCTTCTCAAATTAGAATCATTTTTATACTGCAAATTCCCTCCACCTTCAGCACTCCATGTGCCAAAATTTGAGCCAGATTGCCTAAAGCAATTGGGAAATATAAGCCATCAAAAGTTGGCTTAATTTCTTAATTTTTTTTCTTCGTTTAGAGAGCTCAGGAGGTGAGGGGTAGCTAATGTCTTGGGACTCTTTTGGTTACTCCAAGAACATGTACTTGTGCATTCTTGGCCTCACCTTTTTTTACAGTTGGGCTGTTTTTGGCACAGGATATAATTTACAGACTCAATGGTCAAGCTTTGGGGGTGTATGATGAATTCTGCCTTGTTGCAACCAAACACAAATCTGCTGATAAGTGGTGAGCATATAGCATACAATCAATCCTATAGTAGCTGTTAATTTTTATTAGGACAAGGGCCAGTGGAAATTACTGCAATTTACTGGTCAAGCCAAGTAATGGCTACAGTCAGGGTTACCAAAGATGTGTGTAAAGCACATATTATGCTTTTCTAGGTGATCTCGGGGAATGCCACCATCTTGAAATAGTAACTCTGAGATTTCATTTGGGATCTGGGAGTGTTTTCAGACAGAGGTGTAAATATTCAGCTATATTGTTCGATGATGACTTTTCTATTAGAGTATTTATTTCCTGACTGTTTTATTAGAGTATATCAATCATTCTGTACTTATCAATGAATGAAACCTGCTACGGCCACTGTGTCCTAAGGACAACTTATCAACTTGGTTTGCCACTCATAGAGCAAGATGCTTTGCTGAGGGATTAACAAAAAGAGATCACATACATCACACTATTATTGTTATTTCACTACATACATATGCTAACATCATATACAGGCACAAGACACACACAAAAAGTGCAAACATTATATGCGCATGTTCACACACACACACACACCACATGTTGGTTGTACTTGATGTAAACAAGTTAATGGTTAATATAACATTACTCTTGTAGGTGAGCTGGTAGTGCCCTTACTACGTGTTAAAAAGTTCTTGCAGAATACAAAATTGTGTTGTACATTCTATTTAGTGCCCATTTATTACACATGTCACTCCATAGTTAAACCATGAGTATCTACCAGCCAGGAATATTGATTTTTTGTACATTCTCTTTTTAATTCAATGCCTGCTAGATTGTGTCGTCAGATATCCAAGCAAGTGTCTTTGGTGTTGCGACCAATGTTCCAGGTTAGTTGAATGTGTGTTTAATTTTAGGTTAGTTCAGTGCCTGCTTGTTCTTTTACAGGTCTCACTTAATCTTGTGTCATCATGCAGACATCCATGAAATTTGAATATTGTGCAAGCTGTGTGGAACAACCACAATTCATGTACACAGTCACCAGCAAACCATGAACCACATTCAAGCAATCCGTTACAAATTTTATTGCACCATGATATGTGCATAATGATTAATGAAAGCCACAACGCAAGCTCCATGGTGCATTAATGGAAATAAATAAGTTCCACCTGACTGACAATTATCACTTTACCTATTTTAGGGGAAATCTCTTGGAAAGTCCCTGTCCAGTAAAACTGGCACCTCAAGTGAAAAGTTAACACACGTGATGCGCGATTTATATTATTATTATTCATGATAGCTAGTCCATGTCTTGAGAGGGAAGTACACGAATAATAATTAAACATTGCTTCAGCAGCACACAAACACAAAATAATAATTTAGCAGTGCACTAACAATTCTTGACTGCTTATACTAAAATATAAAGTACGCGTATCACGTTGCAGAGCCTTGACTAAGAACAAGTTCCACTCGACTGACAATGATCACGAGACCTATTTAGGGGAAATCTCTTGGGAAGTCCCTGTAACACCTCAAGTGAACACACGTGATATGCGGTTTTAATATATTAATTATTGATGGAAATCCATGCATGCCATGTCTTGAGAGGGAAGTATGAATGATAAACTTTGTCATATTGTAACTGAATTTCCTGAATGGAGTGGTGAAGCGTAGTTTAAATACGTAGTTACACCACTTGAGGAGGTTGAATGGGTATTAAAGAGTCGAGAATGATGTACTCAGCTCCTCGTGGAGGTTATGAAAAGAGGAGTGGAGGTTCAGTAATGAAACGAGGAGTGGAGGTTCAGTAACGAAAGGAGGAGTGAAGAAAGATGAGGCTTGTATATGTAAAGTGCCCTGGCATCGCCTCACACTGATTAACCGCGTGTATACGATTGGTTTCAGTTTAGACTGTCAGACGTCTGCACTGACTAGTGCAAATTCACTGAGACAAAGCTGAAAACTTTTAATGGTACCAACTTGAATAGCAGCATATCATTGATGATCATTTACAGACTCTAGAGACAGTCCTTACAAAGTTAGAGGAAGCAGAGAATCACTTAAAACACAACAAATGTTTCTTCATGCTACCCTCTCTGGAGTACCTGGGGCATAAAATTTCATCCAATGGGCTACAACCAACAAGTGAGAAGGTTCAGGCAATTCATGAAGCTCCAGTACCTAAGGGTGTCTCTCAGCTGAAGTCATTTTTGGGGTTACTGAACTATTACTACAAGTTCCTTCCCAATCTATCAACCACTCTGGCACCACTCCATAAATTACTTCAGAAGAAGACTAACTGGCAATGGGGACCTGAGCAACAGAAAGCATTTTCCCAGGCTATAAATTCAAACTGTTTTTTGGTACACTATGACCCAGACAAAGAACTAGTACTGGCCTGTGATGCCTCACCCTATCGCATTGGAGCTGTCCTATCACACAGGATGGAAAATTGTATTGACAAACAAATTACTTTTGCCTCCACAACATTGGCAACTGCTGAAAGGTACTACTCCCAACTAGACAAGGAAAGATTAGCAATTGTTTTTGGTGCCAAGAAATTCCACCAGTATTTAAGTGGCAGACATTTTATAATACTATCAGATCACAAACCTTCGCAATACTTATTCAAGGAGTCAAACCCAATGCCAGCCATGGCATCAGCTAGAATTCTAAGGTTGGCACTAATATTAACAGCATATGACTACAAGATTGTTTACAAGCCTGGATCTAATCATGCTAATGCTGACATGCTGAGCAGGCTGCCCTTACCTCAAATTACTTGAGAGATTGGGACCCTTGGGGAGACTGTATTACTGATGGACATGCTCCAATCAGTACCTGTTACAGCACAACAAATTAAACTATGGACAGATCATGATCCAGCATTGTCAGCAGTGCAATCATCTGTACTAAATGGATGGCCAAACAAAACAGTTGACTTGAAACCTGAAGATATCAAACCATATCAGAACCGCAAAACTGAACTGAGCCTTCATGCAGGATGTCTGATGTAAGGCAATCGAGTGGTGATACCATCACCAGTCAGAGTAAAACTGATGAAACAGCTACATGACTGTTAACCTGGGATGCAAATGAAAAACTTAATGAGAAATTTTGTATGGTGGCCAGGCATTGATCAAGACATTGAGAATACTGTGAAAACATGTGCTCCCTGTAAACAGGCTCATCACCCAGCACCACTCCAACCCTGGAAATGGCTGGCTAGCCCCTGGGCTCAACTAAACTTAGACTATGCAGGACTACTATTTGGTTACATGTTTCTAATTTTGGTGGATGCTCACTCAAAGGTGAAATTAGTGAAAACAGCAACTTCAGAAATCACTACTGAACATCTCAGAAATATCTTTGCAACTCATGGATCGCCATAAATGCTAGTAACTGATAGTGCTTCCTATTTTACCAATCAAGAATTTCAAGACTTTAATAAACTGAATGGAATCTGACATGTCACTTCAACTCCTTACCATTCAGCCTCCAATGGTCTGGCTGAGAGAGCCGTTCAAACAGTTAAAGAGTTTTTGAAAAAGCCATCTGATGAAACACTGCAGACTAGACTGTAATGGTTTCTATTGCAATACCGTATAACACCACACTCCACAACTGGAATATGACCAGCTGAACTCCTACTGGGATGCAGAGCATGTACACAGCTTGATCTATAGTACTACCAGACATGACTACCACTGTACATAAGAAACAGCAAGCTCAAAAAGAAAACCATGACAAGCGGAGTACAATTAGACAATTCAAGGTTGGTGATACTATCTATTTACACAAATTCCATGACTGGTCAGCTGGAACAATTATTAATACTAAAGGACCCTTATCCTTTTTGATCAAGTTAGAAACTGGACAAATCGTATGTTGACATGTGAACCATTTACGTTATTGGGCTAATGTTCCCAACCAAGAAACAATTACCGACTTGACTGATTTACCTGGCATTGCCTCAACACCACAGGCGAACCTAATGCTGAATCTAGTCCACCAGAACTATGGGTACTTTGACGCTCTACCTGTGTTTCAGTAACACCCCAAAGACATTCTCCTGAAGATTTCTAATCCTAAAGGGAGAGGAATGTAGTAATCTTTATGAACTTGAACAAACATAATATTTGGATATGCATAGACACTTATTTTACATCATGATTTTTGTAGTAGGTCATACACAGGATCCTGTAATAGGGTTTCTATTTTATTCATTTTCCCTACACCTCATGCTACTATGAACTTTTATATCACTGTTGTTGTATATACTTAGGTTTTCTTTCTTTCAGTATCCTGTATTCTACCAATAAATGCACTGCTTTACGTACCATGTTTCACGTGTGTTTTGGCGTGCTTAGTCATTAGCTTATATCTATATAATAACCAGTGCAAAGTTACTACAGTACCATAGCTGCAGTCATCGATACCAAGCAAGGACAACAGAACAGGGAAGGCCAGGGGGTGGGAGGCACGTGACTTCCCATTCAAACAGTAAAGCTTGAAACTTTGCAGCATTCACAGCAGCATCCATGCGCAAAAATTAGAAGCACAAATACATAGGAAGGGGAGGTTTCTAATGTTAGTACTATATGACTCAGTGACTGTTATGTATGCAAATACACCTTAGTGAATCATGTGATGCATCAATTGTAACCTAAACTAAAAAATATTTAATAAATCGTAACCCACAATTGACTCTTATACCTTTGCATGCACAATGTGAAAAAATTGGTTTAAATTGTACTGTACAAAGGCATGACCAGTTGGCAGGGGATGTTCTTTCCAAACATAATTGATTGTTGTAATGGTGTATGGGACTAGAGCAACGTGTTCATGAGCAGTGTTGGGAGTAACGCGTTACTTATGTAACGCGTTACGTAATATTATTACTTTTGTGGTAACAAAGTAATATAACGAAATACGCTATGAAAACAGGTAATATAACGCAAGATACTTTACTTACAAACGTAACGCGTTACCTAAGTAATATAATTACTGTAACGAGTCTAATATGACATAATATTATTACTAAAAGTAACGAAGTTACTAATCTCGTTAGTAATCCTCTGAGTAACGCCTAACCACAACGAAGTAACGAGGCCTACTGAATGAAGCTTATTCACTAGCGTCTTACTTATAACCAAGATTTGCACATTGTCCAACAACGCAATTATGTCACGTGATAAGGTGGTAGTTTCACACGTGACAGCTTAAGGCTGTGGACAGAAAGTAATATAATATGTAATATTATTACAGTTACTTTATTTTATGGGTAATATGTAACTGTAACTAAATAGTTCTGTTGCAAGTAATATGTAATATGTAACTAGTTACTTTTACAAAGCAACTTGCCCAACACTGTTCATGAGTAAACTGGATAGGAACAGAAATTGTATTTGAGCTAGTATTCTAATTGGAAAGTAGCAATGCTACTTTGTGAAAAGATAAGTCATTACTAATAATGTACAGTATTGTCGAGAACTAGTAACTATGATATTATATTTGTAGTACATTACATAATGTTCTATGCATCACGTGTACGTATGTTTATTAGTGCTCATCATGAAGTGTGAACGCGTGTAGCTGAAACAGCAGTTCTGTTGTCCGCGGCGTCTGAATCATCCTTCGAATAGCCTTCAAACCTTATAGTCGTACTAACTTACCACTATCTCTCACATTTGGTGCTTTATCGGGCCAGGGATTCGATGGATGCAACTCAACGTGCCCGAGCTTCCAGACGTGGTGGGCGCTCATCTGTGACGAAACTCCTTGCTAAAGCCCACGCCATCACTCAACCAGGAAATGAAGTCACTCCCCAATCTATTTCGCAAGCGAACAGAGACACGATAGACCTTGTGTTAAGCCAACTGTCAGTGAAGAAGCGCCAATTAGAAGAACTCGACCAGATAATCCTCGCAGCCATCACTACTGAAAAGGAGCTCGAAGATGAAGTGACTGACACTGAGATGTACCACTTCGAACTGGCCGAGAAGATCGCCAGCTTAAAGAAGTTCTCTATGCCATCAACACCCAACATCACAAGCCAGCCGTCACCTCCGACATCAACACAGCAGCAGCAGCAGGAACAGGAAGTATCACAACAGCCTGTGGTGCAGCAGAATAATGCAGAGACTGGTGCAATTGGAAATTCCACCCCGTCAAACTCCATGAGTAATTCATTGTCACACACACCTGTTGTACATGATGTGGTTCAGTCTGTGTGTCAGTTACCCAAACTAACTCTTCCTACCTTTAGTGGGGACTCCCTCCAATTCCAAACCTTTTGGGATTCATTTGAAGCAGCTGTACATAACAGTAAGGGGTTAACTGGGGTACAGAAATTTCACTATCTAAGAGCACAGCTGCTGGGTGATGCAGCCCATGTCATTGACAACCTTCCCCTAACAGACCTGAACTATGAGCACTCTGTGGCTTTACTCAAAGACAGGTTTGGGCAGCCCTATAAGTTGGTCAATGCACACATGGATGCGCTAATGAACCTACCCAAGCCTGTTAACAACCTGGCCAGTCTTCAAGCCTTTCATGACAAGTTGGAAAGCCACATGAGAGCACTTCAGTCCTTGGGCAAATCTCATGATACCTATTCTGCAATGCTTACTCCTATGGTCCTGGGAAAGCTCCCCATAGAACTGAGGAAACAGTTTGCCAGAGACCACAGCAGTGGTGAATGGACCATTAAGGAGGTCATGGCCTGTATTTTAAAGGAACTCCGGGTACTTGAAGTAGGACACTATTCTAATGGCTTTTCCAAGGAACTGCACAGTGCTACTGCATCCTTTCACACTGCAGCTAGAAAGCCTATAGTCAAACAAGAGAAGAGGGAACCAGCATGTACCTATTGCAAGGGCCCACATACTGCCAACCAGTGCACTGTTGTCAAAGGCCACCAGCAGCGAACATCCATTGTGAAGGCAGCTGGGTTGTGCTTCAACTGCTTGGGAAACCATAGGGCCTCACAGTGTACCTCTCATAGGCGATGCAAACACTGCAACCAAAAGCATCATACCAGCTTGTGCCCTCCCACAGATGCTGCCTCTGCCCCAGTATCTGCTCCTGTGAACAACAGTATACAACCACCTCCCACTACCAGCAGTGTACCACCATCCCTTACTAACCAAACTCAGCCGGTCCCTCCCCAGGTTCCCCTAACAAACAGCACGGGTACATACACCACTGTTACTAGGCCCCAACCTCCTTTAGAACTAGCCTGTAGTGCATGCCTCCTGAAGACTGCTATTGCGACTGTTTCAGCAGGTTCAATTAGCACAGAAGGCAACATTCTCTTTGATGAGGGGGCACAGCGTTCCTTCATCTCCCAAGAGCTCACTGACACACTTTGCTTGCAACCAACACGATCAGAACAAATCTCCCTGTCGTCATTTGGTAACCAGGCTTCTTCTGCTAGATTCCTTCAGGTAGCTACCATTTTAGTACACACTCAGGATAGGAGTGTTATCCCAATATCAGTGTTGGTGGTACCACAGTTTGCAGCTCCACTGCAAAATTCTGTGCGGATGGAAGTAAGTAAGATGCCCCATTTGAAGAACTTACAATTGGCCCATCCTGTGACTGAAGACGACAGCTTTGAGATTACCATTCTTATAGGAGCTGATTACTACTGGACATTTGTCCAAGACCAGGTCATACGTGGCGATGGTCCAACAGCAGTTAAATCTCGTTTGGGCTACCTACTTTCTGGTCCTCTACTACAACCATCAACTACTGTCAACTTGGTCCATGTCAATTTTACAGTGGCAGACTCCCAGAACTTGGACACCTTCTGGAAACTGGAGTCAAGTGGAACCTCCCCAAGCGCCATTGACAATGGTGATGATTTTTTGAAGACATACATGCAAACTAGCATTGCCCGTCAGCCTGACGGAACCTTATCACTCAAATTTCCTTGGAAGGAGGACCATCCCTTCCTACCCTCCAATCTCCCTATCTGTGCTAAGCGAACCAGATCCCTAGCTCAGAGGTTAGCTAAGGATCCAGAACTCCTGAGCATGTATGGCCAAATCATTGCTGAGCAAGAGTCCAAAGGGTTTATTGAGAAGGTAGACAACTTCAACACCAAACAGACGCATTACATTCCCCATAGGGCTGTCAGGAAGGACTCGGCTACCACACCAGTCCGCATTGTCTATGACTGTAGCTGTAGACAGTCAGCCCACCAACCCAGTTTGAATGACCGCCTTCATGTGGGGCCACCCTTTCTAAACCACCTTTGTGCCATACTACTACGCTTCCGTTTGTATGTGTATGGCTTCTCAGCTGACATTGAGAAAGCGTTTCTCCATGTGCAGCTTGACAAGTCCGATAGAGATTTCACCCGCTTTCTTTGGCCAACCAATCCTAATGACCCTAACAGTCCATTCCAGGTGTACCGGTTTAAGGTTGTCCTGTTTGGAGCAAGTTGTTCACCATTTATGCTTAATGCAGCACTGACATACCATCTACAACAACACCCATCAGCAGTGTCTACCAGCGTAGCAAGAAGCTTGTATGTTGATAATGTAGTTTCAGGCTGTGACATGGAGGAAGAAGCCATTCAATACTTTCTAGAGTCCCGTTCTTTGATGAACCTATCAAAGTTTAATCTACGAACCTGGACATCTAACAGTCCTTCTCTAAGAGCCCTAGCAAAGCAGTACAGTGTTGCTGAGACAAAGGACACAGTTAAAGTGCTTGGTTTATGCTGGGACGTTGGATATGATAAACTATCACTATGTTCTAAACCTGAGCCTATCAGAACCCCAGTTACTAAACGGGAAATCCTGCGATACACCTCTTCCATCTTTGATCCACTAGGCCTAGTTACCCCAGTGACCATAACTGCCAAGCTGCTACTGCAAGAGCTTTGGCAGGACAATGTATCTTGGGACATTGAGCTGAACAACACCTATCAGCTCAAGTGGACCACCATTGTAGCAGATATCTCAATTGCCTCACAGCAGTGCTTCCCGCGACAGTGCATCCCTAAGCTTGATCTCTCTTCCGCAGTTCTGCATGTCTTTGCGGATGCAAGTCCAAAGGCATACAGAGCTGCCGTCTACCTTCAATGTGGTAACTACTCATCACTGTTAATATCTAAGTCCCGTGTAGCTCCACTAAAGCAACACACATTACCCAGGCTGGAGCTCATGGCAGCAGTCATTGCAGCTCACCTAGGTTCCTTTGTAGTGAACTCCCTTAACCATACAGTGACCACCATCTACTGGTCAGACAGCCAAATAGTTCTGTGTTGGCTCCAAAGTAGGAAGAAGCTTAAACCATTCATTGACCATAGGGTGAAGGAAATTCTAGCTATCTCTTCAAGTTGGAAATACTGCCCAACTGCCTCTAATCCAGCAGACCTCTTAACCCGTGGACTGTCAGCTGACCAATTTATCCACTCCACGTTGTGGAGACATGGCCCTCCGTGGTTATCATCTCCAACTGAATGGCCCACCTGGAGTCCTTCGGAAGCCCTAGTTGTACTGGCTAACAGTGTAGAGGGCCTTCCATCATCTGCTAGTGTCCACAACACAACGTTACTGCCACCTACGAGTAGCATATACAATATAATTGACCCTTCTACCCACAGCAGTTATACCAAACTGCTAGACATAACTGCTTATGTCCTCCGCTTTGCCCACAACACTAGGCAAAAGTTATTCAAACTTAAGGGACCATTAACACCTTCAGAACTATCAATTGCCAATACCCACTGGGTGTCCAGTGCTCAGCTGCAAGGCTTCCCTGAAGAAGTAAGTAGCCTACGCTCTAAAACTCGCTCCCCACAGCCACCGTTAGTAAGACAACTTCGCCTGTACCTTGACCACTCTGGCATAATCCGTTGTGGTGGTAGGATCCACAATGCTCCGCTTTCAGAGTCCACTAAGTTTCCTCTCCTTCTGCCATCGAAGGACCCCTTCACTTCACTCCTCATATGGCACACTCACAAGCAACAACATCATGCAGGGGTGACTATGACATTGACAGCTCTCCGTCAAATGTATTGGGTGCCATGTGCAAGGCAAAGGATCAGAGCCCTGTTGAGGAAGTGTGTGACCTGTAGGAAACTAGCTGGACGACCATACACTGCACCAGATCCTCCACCACTTGGAAAGGCCCGTGTACAGCAATCCCAACCCTTTGAAGTCACCGGTGTTGATTTCACAGGTGCACTGTTTGTAAGAGGTGAAGGTCAAGGGGAACGCAAGGTGTATCTCTGCCTATTTACGTGTGCGGTCACTCGTGCAGTACACCTTGAGATTGTGACAGACCTATCTGTGGAATGCTTTCTGCAAGCGTTCCGGCGTTTCAGCAGCAGAAAGTCAATGCCACGGCTTGTTCTGTCGGACAATGCCTCAACCTTTCTTTCTGCTGCTGAACAGCTGAAAGCATTGCTCTCCTCACCCTCCCTGACTAATGCCCTATCTAAGTCTGGTACAGAATGGAAGTTTATCCCCAAACGTGCTCCCTGGTTTGGGGGGTTCTGGGAGAGGCTGATTGGGTTGACTAAGCTGGCGTTGAAGAAGGTTTTGGGAAGGGAATTTACTACCCTAAACAGTCTTCAAACCCTTGTTGTTGAGATTGAAGCCATTCTCAATGATCGCCCTCTCACATATGTCCCTACAGACATTAGTGACCCTGACCCAATCACCCCCTCCCACCTGCTATATGGTAGGAAGATGGTTTGTGTACCCTACCACATGACCCCACAGTACAATAGGTGTGATCCCGACTATGGAGAGGCTGAGATACAATCAATGGCCAAGAAGCAAGCTGCCCTCCTTCAACACTTCTGGACAAGATGGAGGAAAGAATATTTAACTAGTTTGAGAGAGTTCCACCGAGCCAGTGATCCCAACATTCAAACTGTGAAACCAGGAGCTGTCGTCCTAGTCCACGATGATACTCCTCGTATCAGCTGGCGACTTGCTGTAGTAGAGGACACCATTGCTGGAGAAGATGGTCTTGTAAGAGCAGCCAACATTAGGACATCCACAGGCAAAACAAACCGCCCAGTGGCCAAGTTATATCCTCTTGAGGTAACTGCTGCTGACCCTTTGCTCAGGCGAGTCTCAACAGTCCAGGACAAGTCAGTCAACTCAGATGACCAGGCAGTCAACCAAGAAGAGAGCAGTCTACAAAGAAGACCTGTTTGCACAGCTGCAATTCGGGGCAGACAACAAGTTAAGGAATGGACTCAATCATTATGTGGCCCCCCGGAGGATGTTGAGAACTAGTAACTATGATATTATATTTGTAGTACATTACATCTTGTTCTATGCATCACGTGTACGTATGTTTATTAGTGCTCATCATGAAGTGTGAACGCGTGTAGCTGAAACAGCAGTTCTGTTGTCCGCGGCGTCTGAATCATTCTTCGAATAGCCTTCGAACCTTATAGTCGTACTAACTTACCACTATCTCTCACAAGTATATTGATGGAAGGCTGCCAACATTTTGTTCAATATTAAAGTGATCACCAAGGTATTGTGACTGATTCCAATGTAAATCACGTGACTTGCTGATCACTCAACATAGCTAAAAGGTGTGAGAGTGAACAGTAGTGGATGAAGTAAACAGGGATGCACTACGTACAGTATGTACCCAGTCAATAGCTAGCATAATAGCATAATAAGCTCACACGCAATGTGGTACTGCTCAAACGTAACATCGCACTCGCTCGATTGTGAGTGATTAAAAACTTACTAATTAAAAGGTGTGGCACCCATTTCCTTCGCAAGTATTCATATAGGGGTGTGCATGACATTTTATATTATTCTATTAGGAACCCATATGAAGATGGGCTCCAAAATGTATGCAGATTCAAACTTTTTGTAGGTTCTACTACCAGCCTGAAAGTGGCAGGAATTCTGCCTTGGAATACCTGTAAGCTGGCAAGCGCCATTTTTCAAGTAGATGCTTATAATTCTAATCAATAAGCAAGCAGGACACTTATAATTCTAATCGATACACGCCATGCTGATAAAAAGCGGTCTGGCCATGTAAGACTACTATCCCCCTAGGTAGTCTCACCAGCCAGCCTGTATTTTTTCTTGGTCAGAAAAAAATAGTCTTGTAGCATGGCCAATAGCTACTAATGGATCATGAATGGATCTGTTACCTGTTAATGGATTGTGAATATCATTATTGCACCCTCAGTTATGGCAAAGGGTGTATTCTTCTCCGTAGCACTTAGTACAGCTTGTTAGGTTGTGGTTGAGCTTGAAAGGTTTGATGTTAACCAACTCAATTTCTTTACCGTCAAAAAGCTCTGGACTGTTGTGTGGCTAGTTATTGGCTATGTTACCAAACTGTATTTTTTCCCGACCAAACGACAAAAGAAACAATAAAGGCTGGCTGGTGAGACTAACCCTCCTTTCCCAAATAGTGGACAGCTTCCTGGCACAATCAGGCCATTTATCATGTTCCATCTCCTGAATCCACCCTCGCCTGAACTGGTCTGATATCTCTTCAGATTAGTGTATTCAGTATACAGTGTATACATAGTAAAAACTGGCGTGTTAAAACAGCACACTAAAATGTGACCAGATTTAGCAAAATCAACCATATGGGTGCAAAAGCCAAAAGTGAGGTAACACCAGCAGGAAGTTGCTGCACTATCAAGCCAGCAATTTCTATATCAAACTTGTCTTCAACTTGTCGGGTCTGCTTTTGGTGGACTGTTCTCTGGCGGCCTGTATAACCACACCAGGCTTCTGTACAGGTCTGTAAACAACAGGGAGTTTGGGGGTTCATACACTCTGGGCAGACGAGCAGGGAGCTGAATGTGTGATGTATGTCTGTTTTGTGAGATTTCAGTATATTTCCTGCCTTTGATGGGTTGTTTTGTGGTCTGGTGCCTTCAGTTACCATTCTTGTCCATTTTGTAGTCTATCTCTTTCCTGCCCCGCCATCCCCCACCCTCTTTTGAGGATTCGTGATATAGCAACACTGGTGAAAAACCTATCTAAAATGGCGGGAAACTCTACAGGGATTACCTTGGCCACTAGCTGCTCTTAAAGGTTGTGAATTGCTCCATCTTTGTTGAAAAATCCAAACGTGTAGCTGCCAAGGCTGGTGAGTAACAAAGCTTTAAATTGTTAAAATACGCTTTTCTCTGAATCAACAATGCACCCATAAGGGTGATTTTCCAAAATCCAGTCACAGATATCTCCAGTTTCAGCACATGTGCTACTCCATTTGTGCTAATTTAGCACGTAGGAGTGTTTTGACACAGTACAGTTACTTAAAATGAGAGTATCCTAAACAACACACCAGCTCTGTAAAACCGCGCACTGATGTGTTAATTTGACCTGCTAGTGTGTTGAAAGCCAATTGCAATATATTAAGTAGTGCTGAGCAATATTACAATGTTTTAGTCAAACCGTGGTATCTATTTTTGATACCGTCCAATTTTTTAACTACCGCAAATACCGTGAATTCTAAAACACATTCAAGTCTTTTAGTAGATAAGATAACATACCCTATGTGAAAAAGTGTACTTACAGCACACATGAATGGATATGTAATGCAGTATACATAAGTCAGGGGGTAGAACATGATATCACAATAATTGCGTGATGAATTCGTACTGTACATTTTGCCATAGGGTTACGTTCTAGTAAACTGTGAAGTTTGGCTCTGTGTATATTTTCAGAAGTGGTACTTCACTACAGTAGAAATCGTATTATGTATCTACTAATCCCTTATAATCCCCAGTGACATTATGGTGAATTTTGCAATAGCGCATTATTTAGAATAAATGCTGATCTTAATTTCAGGTACCTTCGTTAACATTTGTGGTATTCTTGCTTGTTAGTAGTAAAGTTATAATACAATTGACATTGGCATCTACAATGATGCAAGTAGCTGGTGCGTTAGTTTTTCATCATGTAATTATCTCTGGAATTCAATTACACATATCAAAACTTGTTATTGAGAATTGTAAACCAAAGTGGTCTAAATAAAATTTTGCATAACATCAAGTTTCACTATTAGATCTTATGAATTACGCACTAAAGCAGCTTAAAATCAATTCCATGCCATTTTGGTATTCATGGCTTAGTTATACTGGTTGGTTGAAAAACCTTGTCAACAGCCGTTATTTCTTGTCCTATATAAAGTACATGTAATTTATACTAACTACAAAAGCAGTCAGTAGCACCCATAATCTCTACAGCACATTATACAAAGCCATTGAAGTGCTCTATACAGTTCTACCTAAGTAATGCTCTAATGTTACCATAGTAACATTTATTAATTGTAAAGTACTAATAATAATAATAAATGTTGATTACAACACAAATGCATCCCCATACAATTTCCTATTGATTACTCAGGTGGGAAACCCCCAAAAAGCAAGCTGTTACTCTCAAGCAGATTCACTCAACTTGATATCATTCTACATGTCAATACTTGCTGATTAAGAATCCACCCAAAGTAAGTGCCTAACCGATTATTATACTATAAAACAAACAGGGCTTTTCCGCTGTTTTATTACATATCTGAACACATAATTTGGCTTTATTCTGCCTTTTCTCTTACAAACTCCAATATATCACTCGAAATGCCATTCATCAAGGGTTCTGATAAGCCATACCAGATCTCCATAAATTAAAGTACAGTGAACCTCTCTTATCCGGGCGATCTGGTACATACTACTGTCCGTATCTCAGAAATGTCCGTAACTAAGAATAACATGCCATTATGCTAAAGTCACTTATACTGTTGTTATTGCTATCAGTTAGTGCTATGCAGTATAGGCAGAGGGGGGAAGTCACTACAGAGCATTCACAGTTACTCCCCTGAGTTGTAAAAATGCATTATCACCTAGCAACCAAGTGGTAGTAGAATAAACAAGCCACCAAACAGGTAAAAAGCAACTTTTAGGTTCCCTCTCTGTGCTCTCATCTAAACCAAACTTTATTACGGTCAATAAACTACCAGCCACATGGCCAATTTGAGCTGTCCGGACAATGGAGGTGCCTGGATAATAGAAGTCCAGATAGTGCCATGTTTAATAGACAGTGCCATAGACGGTGTCATTATCATGTAATATGTTTACATTATAATGTACGGTTAAGTTGATTCTTTTGTAATGATTATGCAAAACTATACACATTGTGACATCATGTATCCACCCCCCACCCCTGCTTGAACAGTGTGCTTTTTTAACACATGTCATGTGATACTTTAAGTGTGCTATTTGAACACATTTCGTGCACAATGAACACATGTTTAGTGTGCTGAAACTGCATGGGGACATGTTAGGCCACTCCAAATATGAATGTAGTTTCCTGTCCGAGATTTTTGAAAATTTGGTGAGGGAGGGAGGCTTATTATCATTATTCATTATTACATCAATGACCTTCGAGCCACAAAACTAAGTATGAAATGAGGTCAAAAATCTTCAGTTTTACATGCACAGTACTGTTTCATACTCTTCTTTAATTTTCACACACCCTATAGCATTACACTATCACTCTATGAAGCTGCTGGACCAAAGCAGTTACACATAATGATTCAAACTTAGCAGCTAAATACAGTGGTGTAGCTTTTTTGCCAGGTCTAGATATACACAGACTGATTTACATATTTACAATTTACTTGAGTGAAAAGTGCATTTATGTTGACCAAGAGGGCTTTGACAGGCTTGCAAAAAAGAGCCAGAAAATGAGATATCACTTAGTCTCTGTACATTGGCTGACACACTCCTTGAGGTTGTGACTATTTGCTTCTTATACTCACTTAGGCCATACCTATTTGATCTTATGTTGCGCGGGCCCGACCGACTACATTTTTCTTCAAATGAAATAATTTTGAAAATCACGTGTGCGGATCACGTGTACTTAATTAAAGACAACACATCATCAGCACTCTCGTGATATAGTCCAAAAGGGACCATTGAAGATCGTCCAATGCTCTAAAATTGTAGAATACGATGGGAAAGCTCTTTTGGAGATATCTGATGCTACTAGAAGAGTATGAAACCTAGATATTTAACTGTGTATGTACTATTATAGCTACGTTCATTGTTTGCATTTTGTATGCTTGTGTTTAAAATTTTTATCATTTTCATTTTCAAACCGACCTACCTACCCAAATTTGAAATAATTTTGCCCGCGCAACATAAGATCAAATAGGTATGGCCTTATTACTCAGCTAGGTTTCACATAATCTTATAGAATCTTTCATTTTGTGTGTCATTCATTCTTTCAGCATTTACCAAAGGGCTTTGAGGCACATGCCTAGCAGCAGTCCACTATAGTAAATTTCACTGCTTCAATGCTGAGCTCCAAGATGGTACCAGCTATGGACTATTTCCATATATCACTTCTTATATATCATCATTCTCCAAGGAACGGATGAACCATGGCTGCATACTCTGTATTATTACAACAGTGACTTCCCACAGAGCCGAAAGGAGATGCGTCCCATGTCATGATTCACAATTTTGAAAGCATTTGCTAAAACTTTTGCCAGTCCTTGTTGATGATCACGTGTTCTCACATAGCTATATGTAGTAATTACTAGTAAATTTGAAAACTCTAGGTATATTTACAGATTGAAGACTACAATCACAACAGGTTGCAATTCAACCATTCATGTTTCTTCAACAGTGGGTAAACAATCTGAACAAAATTTAGCATTATGGCTAACTATGAAACCAGTATTTATAAGGCGTGTTTTGTCTGACTAATATATAACCGAGGCTTAAAATATTAATTGCCACTTGAGCACTTGCTATAGCTACTGATCTAATGTAATAGCTAGTGCATGCAGAGAGATTGCCATTCCATCATCTAGCTCAGTATTGCTAAACTTACTTAGACTTTCCACAGCTTTGTAGTGATCAATCAGTTACAAGGCCTCTTAGAACTACTCTTTCAGAGTTTCAGCACTTAACAGAAGGCTTTACACAGGTCCATACATGTGGCAGCACTGCCAAGAAATAATTATCTTCTCATAATTAGAGAATAATGACAATAATATGGTAATAATGACCATTTAATGCAGGTGCTCAGATGTGATGTGGGCGGCAGTATATCACAAGGGGTCCGCAACAGGCTGTAAATCTTGTAGGCAATGCTGAAAATTACAGTGTAAATCTTAACATGCAAAGTGTCCATAAATTTCTGTACTTTGCCGGAAATTTGTTTTTCAGGAAATTAATTGCATGAATTCATACGTCACTACCACATTACGTTCTTGAAGTGTTACCATGCTGGTGCAAGGATTATGCTGTGCCTGTGGGATTCAGTCATGTTATAAAGTCTGATAAATAGAGAAGGTATGTGATAGGACTGGATGTCTTCGGTTTACACGACAATGGTTTGTCGGTCATCATGACTCATCACCTGGGGTGCAGTGAGCTAACTACATGTAGCCTGTAGTAGAAGCGTGGATAGTGTGTGAGACACAGCAAGGGAAATATTATCAAGTTTGAATAGCATTTCCAAAACTATTGTTACAGGAACTCGCTGCAACTGACAAGATGAGTAAAGGAAGTGATGTAGTAAACTAGCTGTAGATCAGTAGCTACAACTTGAAAAGAGTCCAGGAAGAGTAATGAGGGAACAAGTCATGAAGAATGGGCTTGGAATCATTCTGAGCCTGGACCATACACTACCATGACCCTAGTTCTTATTTATTAGTCACTAAAAACCTGTGGTGGAGCCACTACTGGCAGGGAGTCAGAAGCACTTTATTAAAACTCCAGTGAATGCAGAAAACATCCCAGACCAGGTGGGGACTTGATACACTGACAGCTTGCAGTCTATAAACTTATGTGTGTGATCAAAATGCAATCGCAAAGCCATCCACTTAACAAAAATGCAGTGGTTAATAGCTATTAATTATCTCAAAGAACAGGATGGAAGGAACGCAGAGAAGATGTTTGAGTATCTACTATACACGTGTATATGGTTGATAGAGAATAACTTTTGCATTTATGCTTTGTATTATCCATTCCTATGATTCCAACTAAAAGTATGACTCATGTAGAATTTTAGAGATTTGATATAGTGCATGTGTGGCTAAAAGAGACAGGCACAGTTATAGTGCTTATTAATACAGGGAATTATACTTGGTAAAGGTAGAGCCTGTATACCAGAAGGCCTTATAAAGGCCTAAGATGTTTATATTAGCTGCACTAAGTATGTTTGAAAAGTAGGAAAAAGAAGAAAAAATTGGAATGTAGCTGTGCAATGGTAAAGCATATCAGCATGTGTAGTGTGCTCCAGCTAGGTATGTTCCCAGATGAAGTCAATATTTCAGTAGTGATTGAGGAAGCTATCACAAGATTCAGATCTGGACGTCACTAAGGAAAATAGTAACTGAATGAAAGGAAATAGCTATAGTTACAGGGTTGCAATTATTACTGTTTTAGTGGAAAAATTTTTAAAAACACTTCTGACATTATTGAATTTTCAATTCAAAATGGTAAGTAAAAACATTAAAAGGTGACTAGACTGGACCGTAAGACAATTTTAATAAAATAATAATTACCATGATACTGGCTATATAGTAGCTACTGTAGACTATCACTACTTCTGAATATACAACCGTATATAAATTTAACTTTGCTAGTTACTATTCTGTAGTGCAACTCAGCTGACAATTTCCGTCTGACTTTTAGTACTAACTCAGTCAACTAGTTCACTTACAACTCAGCATAGCACAATTAACAGCCTTTTTATTCTCTAGCTGAAACATGTAGTGATCATGAGATCACAATAGTATTAGATGTGTTTTGCTACTGCAGATAACCAGTTAAGATGGCGTGGGGTAAAATAAATGTAAAGCCTAGCGCTATAACTGAGAACAGAAGAAAGTGGCATAATTGTGATAGAGTTTTGTAGCTAACTGCATAAAGCCGGTGAATTTAATATTATACTCACGTGCACCTTAATCCCACACTTCAGACTTAGTTTAATTTGAAAATATCAATGTCATGGTAGCTACAATGAATAACCATGAATTATGTTGTTAACCTTCACAGTATTATTATTGTACGATGTTTTGCACATATGACGGTTACAAATCTTGAAAAAAGTTGATAAATCTATGAAAATCTTGTGTAAATCTTAATAAATCTGTAAATCGTTTGTAAATTTCAAAATTTTATGATATCATAGGCGATTTTTGCCCCGTTGCTGACCCCCCGGTATATCCTCATTGGAGTGGCCTTACTGTAGCTACAATAGCACACTTGTTTTTAGTGGTATTTCACCCACTGCCCGCTAAATGACGATTGTGCCCTTGCAGGATTTTTGGGCTACTTGGCCCATGACCACAATCACATACTGTTACAATACAATGAATGGCAAATGGATTTTAATGTGTCTAAATGCAACATCTTACAAGTTACCTCACACCACACCACCAATACATTTACATATCAAATGAATGGAGTACCCTTCAAATCAGTAGAAAAGATTAAATATCTTGGGGTTTACTTGACCAATAAACTTTCATGGCACAATCACATTGACTACATATGCAGCAAAACAAATTGATTGCTTGATTTCCTAAGGCAAAACTTACATTCCTGTCATAAACACTTCAAAGAATATGCCTACAAACAATTTCTGCTGCTATCTATCGAATATTGTTGTGCCATCTGGGACCCACACCACCAAAATGACATCTCTAAATTTGAAATGATCCAACATCGAGCTGCTCGTTTTGTTTAAATAAACCTTGGAACAGACACCACCGTGACAGTATCACAGACATGTTAAATGAACTAAATTGGCCATCTTTACAAGAACGTAGAAAGCAAGCACACCTCATCCTATTGTACAAGATAGTTAATCATTTATTACTGGTCCCAAATCCGGCGCTGTCTGCCATCATTAAATCAAACTACTACCAGAGCCCATCACGATCAGAATTTTAATCATATACAATCTTCAGTAAACACGTATCTCTATTCATTCCTACCCAGAACTATTCCCCATTGGAACGATCTATGTATCCCAAATCTATCTACCATTGATCTTGAACCATTTAAACAATCAACTACTCCTACTTGCCATACACTTCTTTCCGTGCAAAAGAAGTGTATGGCAAGCGAGATGGCCTGTCCTTAGCTCGAGTGGTGAGTTATTGCTCGAGCCGCATTTGCTTCCCATACTTCTGTATGGGACTTCCGCTTTCAAGTTACCGTCGAGTTTTGCGCCGTCTACGCTTAATTAATCATTTTTCGTTCGAGTAATAGAGTGTGCATATCGTCTATTGTAACTTAGCACTTATCAGTTGTATTTATTGTAACTTACATAGCACTCACTGTAATTTAGTACTCATTGTAATCTAGCACTTATTGTAACTTACCACTTACTGTAATTTAGCACTAATTGTAACCTAACACCTATTGTAACTTAGCACTTATTGTAACTTAGTACTAATCATTATTGTAACTTATAAACTAGGCACTTGTGTGTACGTACCGTGTACATTAGCGTAGCTAATCAATAAATAATTTTTTTTTTTAATACACTTACTGGATACAATACTGACGTCGTCGGAGACCAGACAGACATTAGCAATGCCGCAACAGTTACACATCCCAACACGGTGACACACATTTGTAAAACGCGCAACCAACCACCAAAGTTACTTGGACCCATCAGCAAATATTGTTGACAGAGCTATGTTTTTCGCATGCCGACTCCGGAGCATTCGTTCAATATTTACCACTATGGGGCGGGCGTCGTCCGGCTCACTGTAGTTTATCATTATTAAATTCCTTGTATCTCGTCACCGCCCGCATAGGTTATTAGGTAGCCGCATCGAATTTTAATTATTTTGGTTATAGATCACGTGAATGCACTATTTCATGATAGGAGGTACAGAGTAACCAACTTTTAAGTAAATGCATATATTATATTATTATTATTATTATATTATTACTGTGCAGACCTCTGAAAAGAGTTAAACATAGCAGAAGGGTGGAAGTCTCCCTACTCTTGTTCCACAGGTGTACAGTCCGTGGCAGCCTTCAAAAGATCGAGATACTCTAATAGAGCAGTCAGAGACTGAAATAGCAAGAGTCGAATGTATAATAATCAATAATTACCTCCCGCCCGCACCAGTTTTTGTTCCGTGGGGTGACGGGAAACAAGCAGTATACCTTATGATGACTGCCTTTGCCAACCACCCCCAGCACTGATGGCATGTGCTGGTCAACTGAATAAAGGGCCAGCAAGGACACAAGGCCCAAGCATTATTAAGTTAAGTAGGACTCCACTCTGGAGTCCTATACTAAAGACGCCAATGGATGAACGTGCTCCGCGGATTGCAGAGCGTAGCAGTGAGAAGCAGAGGCAACAACGAAGCCAACCCAGAACAACAGAATATTCATCTCCTCACTTGGTGGATAAAAGGCTAGCCAGACGTTTATAGAAAACACTAGCTTCGTAAGCAAACCTCTCCGGTGGCAGACAAAACAATTGGAGTATATAGCTAAAGCCAAGGCTCGAGGAGAGGGGTCGCCAACGCCCGCGCAAAATTTTAAATTATGTACGAGAGTCCCAATATTTAAGTATTTCAAAACGTATTTCTATATTATTTCAATAAATAGTTCATGTATTTATGTGTATTTATAATTGGATTTCTCAGATAGTGCATAATCTGGCAACTTGAGTGTTGTTGTAGCAAATCAATACCTGCTTTTGTTTGCTCTTTATAGGGCGATGACGGCACTGGTGTAGAGAAGGATCACTGAAAGGTTGAGGTACATTCCTGTCAAAACCACAGAGAAATAATTGTGGCGATTTGTGCACCACCCTTAACCCCAAGTTATTATAACCAAACTGGGTTCAATTCCATCCTAGCTCATAACTTTCTTCAATTTTGGGACCTTAGTTGAGAGTCAGTCTACTATGCGGCGTAAATATGAAACATCCGTCCATAATTCCTCCCCCCAAAATTTGTTCATTGAAAGTAAGAATCTCTTTGTTTCATTTCTGTGGCTACCATAAAGCAAACATGAGTTACGTGTGTTTGTTTACATTGCGGTATATAAAACAAACATTATCACCGTTTATATGGTTGAATAGCCTTCTTGTTTGATAGCTTGGGTATATTTAGGCCTAAAACTACACCTAAATGAATATCCCAGTTCATGGTGGATAGTGCCACCTTGCTCCACACTCAAAGAGCTTGACGTATAGCAATCTCAATAAACTCCCAAATGAGATTGCTATTAAAATATCATATCATGAAGTATGCTTACTGAGATACATAGTTAGTGTATGCGTAGCTCTGTATTTATGATACTGTGCGCATGCATAGCACAAGTCTCTACAAGGTAGGTTATACGGGATAATCAGGCTTTACAGTGACAACTGCAGGAGGGTTATGGCTTCCCAGTATTATCATGCACAGAGATCTCTATTTGGAACATTTATACAGAAACATTCTCAATACATATCTACCCCTGATTTACGGAGAAACTACTGTTTTTACTTTAGTTTTAACCATATCCATTGAGTCCAAATAAAGATCCCTGTGTGTTTAACATGCTGGCAGCTGGCTTGTTTGACTCTTGTTTCTTTACTTTTTCAATGATCTCTATTTAGATGCTTTAATTTTTAAAATTATAGGGTAACTATTTGTGCCGGTAAAATAACAGTGTTAGTTACAAAATAAGTAGCGCAAAATCTTGGTCTTGCAAAATTTTGCCATTTCATCCTATTTTTGCAGATGCAAAACTAGATAATTGATTTTCCCATTTGTGTGTGTGCATGTGTTCATCATGCATGTATATAATAAACAATGGGATATCTACAACAGGGGGTTGTAGGGTCTAGGCCATGCTAAATTTGGCTAGTGCCCTACCAAGCTGAAGACTCGAATCCCACAATCACCAGCTTTTCATGGGTCATTGCATTATCTAACAAATGAAACTTATTCTATACTAAATTACTCATCCAATAATTACAATGATTCTAATTATGCCCACCAATTGAGCAGGTGATTTACTTACCTGTTGGTGATATTGATAAGAACATGTCTTGGCTAGTGTTGTTGTGGTTTATAATCATATCTATAGATCCTTGTAAGATTTGCAGTGTTTCATCATGTATAGGTGCTTGTTCTAATGTTGTTAGTGTTACTGTATACATACAATCTGAACAGATTAAATAATAAACAAACTAATTCATGAAAATCTAAAAGAATGTTTTTTTTGTAGCTGAAATGGCATAAGATGCCATTTTACAGCTGTTTAAATTCAGAATTTTTCCTGAGAGGGTGGAATGCCCCTGCCTTCAGCAGCATATTATACAGTGCCCCGGGAAAATCTAGATACGGCACTGATAATAAATGTGATACTATCATAGTATGGAAATATCCTGTATTCATGTGGCTGCTCATTTGCATTCCACACTTAGCCTGTTTCATCATAATCACGTACTTATTATAGGTGGATGAAATGTTGTACATGAACTTCTAGGTGAGGCCTAAAGGTCCATGTACAACATTTCATCCACCTATATTATATACAGTGACCAATTAGCATAGTACACTTCTTCAGTTATTTCTCCATTTACTCCAAAACTCAGACACAATCTGTATGTATACTTATTTGGCTAAATGACATTTATATAATATACACATTGTTTCCCAACAAAGGCACACTGGCATACAGACAGCTGTGCTATTGCAACAGACTACTTTACCAGAAGCCATTATAGTAGATTGATGTTACTATTGATTCAATATCCACCAGCTGTTCAATTGAATTATCAGTCTTACCACAAGTGCCGATCATGACCAATGAACAGGTGTTATAGCTGGATATGATAAAATTCCATGTCCATAGAGTAGCTGGAAAAGAGTCGGACAAAATGGAACCGGCAGAAGTTGAATATTAGAAAGTAGACATGGAATGCATAGCAATTTTTAACACAAAGCATGGAAACAATGTGATAACTGGATTGAAGTCCTAGACTTAAAAGTATGAGTATTTGTCCAGTAGGGACAAACGATAAGACCACTACTATTGCTATCACAATGAATAGAACATTTTAAAGCCGGCTATGTTAGATAAAAAAAAGCATGAGTGTGCAATCAAGGTCAAGGTAGCAGCCCCATCCATATGGATATTTAAGCAGCAACTAACAGCTCCCAAAATTTCCATGCTGAGTAAATAATTTTATAGTGTACATTCCATTATAATGGAAAGAAACTTGAACATAGTATAGCTATCTCTATCAGAATTACAATTACCATTACTTTAGATAGCATGTAATGTATTAAATTGTGTAATGTATTAAATTTAATCCATCTACGTATATATAATGGATCAGGCTATAAGTGTGGTACACTAATGAGATGAACATGACAGTATCATATTCCTAAACAATCAGTGTCACATTTACTGGCACACTGGCACACAAACTGGTACAAAGCAAGGCTAAAAAGGTATATTCCCTATTAAGGGCATCCTGTGTGGTCAGTATATAATGGTCATAACTAACTTATCTCTTTGCAGCTTTCACAGTTATACACAGGATTATGTGCTTGCAATCTTGGTAGCACATGTTCAGCTGTATGTATACTTCAACTCCAAAGTCTTCAGTATACATAATACACAATCACAAACACATTACTTCTCAATGAAGGCAGTACTGGCACATGCATGCAGAAGTGTCATCATTACACCAGTTATAGTATAGCTACAATGTCAAGTAAAGAGTTTTAAATTTTTAGCTCTTTTATATTAATTTTTCATAGTATATTACTAGTTTTTACTTGTGGTGCATGCAGGAGCCCATAGGCTACTGGTGCATGGTATCTAACTAAATTTGAGCGTATAATTTCATTAGCAACCATAAAAAAAGTTTTTCATTATATTAGTAAAGCTAAATCTTCATGGGAATTTAGTGATGGTCACATCAAACCATAGTATTACTTTCCAAAGTTGGTCACCCATAATCCTCAAGGCTAATGCATTTGTTGACATTGTCAATGATCATTTTGCAGTGCTTACTTAGTTTCACCCCAATCAATGCCGCAAAAGACAAAGCCTAGACAGACATTGGTATGTATGCCTGGCCACACATTAAGTTATCACACCATTATGTTCAGGGATGACAGCATCAGCCAGGTATGCTGTGCCCTGAGGGTAGTAGACAATATTGTCCCAGTTTTACAGTTGGGTGCATGGCTGGCCATGGAGTATAAAATTTCTTGCTCAAGGAGACAACAGTAGGAGTGAGTCCCAACCTGGGAATTAAACGTTGAACCTTTCAATTACCAGGCTGATGCAGTTTCATATTTCAATCAAAGCGGATAGGCAAATAGCATGATGCCTATACCATGAAGAAACAATGAATTCAACACATACTATCAGCCTATATTGTATCTATATAGTTTATCTGCACTTGACATTTGTATGCCATATGAATTACAACTTCATCACAACTGTTCAAAACCCTTGTGAAAATATTGTTTATTGATAACAATTTGTATACAGTGAGTCCACAAGTTCATCACAATGTCTAGACAGTCTCACAATCGTATCACATATATAACACAAGAATGTCACATGCAATCATTTTTGAATGGGCAGTCTCCTTTCTTGCTCAATAACTAGAAAATTATGCACCACAGGCCATACATTTAGTAAGGTTGTGCCTAATCGGTTCAGCATAGGTGACACTGAACCAGTTAAATGTAGCCAACAAAGTTAATTGGACAGCATATTTGTGGAATAAATGCGGAAATGCTAATGTTGTTGGTTATTTAAATTGTCACTACATCACCCCCCTTGTTAGGGATAGTTATAATTTTAGTAACAACTCTTATTGTATCTAAATGACATTAAGCCACATCACAAGGACATCAAATTGACTCCATCTATCAAGACTTTCGTAAGGCGTTCAACAGTGTGCCTCACAACAAACTCCTAGTCAACTAGCACATTATGACATTACTGGTAATCTCTGGAACTGGTTCAACAATTATCTGCACAATTGTTCTCAATTTGTCAAAATTTGTTCTATTTTTGACTCTCTACTAGTACTGTTGGGTGTAC
The DNA here is from genome assembly GCF_963678975.1 of Dysidea avara. NCBI lineage: Eukaryota > Metazoa > Porifera > Demospongiae > Dictyoceratida > Dysideidae > Dysidea > Dysidea avara. Next base: position 11,719,326 of record NC_089284.1, read on the forward strand.
CCCAGGGTAGCATTCCTGGCCCCTAACTGTTCTTGATCTACATAAACGATATATCATTACTCACACAATTCTTGAATCTCTTCCTGTTTGCTGACAATGCTAAACTCTGCAAAATTATTATCCAACTCTCTGACCTTTCATACCTACAACACGACCTAGACCAACTATACACTTGGAGCATTGACACTGATCTGATGTTCGGTATCAGTAATTGTATTCACTAATTAAGCTTCAACAACAAGATACCAACCTCTTACTCAGTTGGTGGAAATTCACTTCCACAACTGCATTGCCATCGTGATTCGGGTCTACTATTATCTGAAGATCTGTCCAAGTTGGAAGAACCATTATGAATATATAACTTCTAAAGTTTACAAATACATAGGACTGCTGAGATGTGCATTCAATAGCTGTCATTCTATAAGAGCCAAAAAATCCTCTAGTCAGATCCCAGCTAACTTATTGTTCCCAATTGTGGAATCTGTACTTGATCAAAGACACAGTTATTCTAGAAAGGATCCAGAGACAAGCTACTAAACAGATTATGATAATTACATAACTACAAGTTACAAGTAAGAGTTAACATCTACATTAGGTAGATATTCCTAAGCTATAACCATTAGTTAGAGCATCTACAGCAAAAGTAGTAGGCACATGGACTGTCAGAAGAAAAATTGTTCTAATGTTGTTACAGGTAATTATCATACAGTACGATAGTACTGTATAGTAGGGACTACAAAGGAGTAGGTGTGGCCCAAAATAACATCACCCAAAAACCAGCCTCGATTTTCCCAGATGATGATAGGCAGTACTGGTTAAGTAAAACTAAGCCCAAACAAGCTTTCAGATTGACCTGAAACTCTTTCAACAAGTTGTTATGGAATTTTAAGAAATGATTTAATGGAATTTTCTACTGACTGTTTGATGGCTTAAGACAAGCGTAACTCAATAACTGCTATGGCTACGGGCTTGATTTTTTCACTGTTCGACATCACTTAGGCCCGAGAGGTGCCTTTTGGCATACCGCACTATGTACAATGCATTCTTCATGGACTTACCGGTGTCCTCCTTTGTGTCCCATTCATCTTTGCTGACAGCAAAAAGTGTTAATTTGGCAGTAGCATGTGATGGCTTCCCTTTGAAAGAGAAATTGCCCGTATTTTTCATAGTGGCTATTTTGATTGTAGAGGTCCTTTTTGAACAGTTCTTGATTCATACTACTGTGCAATGGGTTGAACATAGCCGACAAAGAAGCGTAATGGATACTTCACTTTTCAGATGATAATTAATATAACTGGGGCATGCAGCACCATTTCTTTCTTTTGGCATGCGTGGATTGCAGAGGTGCTTTTCAAACAGTTCTTTATTTGTAATGCTATGTAACAGGTTGAACATAGCTGACAATGAACACTTTTCTGGTGATAATTGATATAGCTGGGGTGCGCGGTACCATTTCAGATGTGGTATGCGTGAGTTCACCAATCATAACAATTATTTACAAAAGTTAACAAATAAGTACACAAAAAAATTGGAATTTTCAACTAGAGTAGGGACCATAGTACATCAATAAAAAGTACTGAAACAAGCTGGAATAGTGCACAATATTAAATCACAGTAAAACAATAAGAAGTGTTATATCCCTTGTAACTAGGTTAGGTAATCCTAACAAATTGCTGTCAGACCTTCAGTGCTGGTCACTGTAAAGCATTAATAATAATAAAAAAATCCCTACTGTGCATTTTTATTATGGTATCTTGAGCACAGTAGGGATATAACACTTCTCATTGTTTTACTGGAATTTAATATCATGCACTGTTCCAGCTTGTTTCAGTACTTTTTATCGATGCACTATGGAGTTGAAAATTCCAGTGTATTTGTAGATGGTGGATTTAATGATCAATGTATGGTAGTTTATTCCATAATCTTGGTAGCCTGAAGTTTCTAGTATAATAAGTTATACATGTTGGAGCGGATCAGATGTGAATAAGTTTGTTGGTTGAGGTTGATCTGGTATTGGTGGTGCTGAAGGACACATATTGACATATGTTGAAGTGGTTTGATGGTTGTTTTAGTGCTTTGATGAAAAATAGCATGTCGTAGAAATCCAATATATACATTAAAGGTATTAAATCCAACTTGAGTAAACAAGTTTTGTAATCACTAAGTATTTTTATCTGGCTGCCAGCACAGGGCGTTGGCAGACCATCAATACACTTGTATTGTAATAATAGCCACTGAGAGGCATATAGGATAATTGTTACTCAAAGGAAAGGTGGTGCTGAACCAATTATGTAGAGCCATACAAAGTACATGATTGTGATCTCAATAAACCTTACTAAAAACTTACTTTTTGCTATAATATTGCCAAGAATAAAACAACACATGTACATTTTATGAAATAATATACTATAGTAGCTAGCAATACAAGAGCTATTATAACATGCATGGGTACAGGTACACAAGTAGTTCAAAAGATACATATTCTACATTATGCATTAGGTGGTTTACACACTTCATGTATACAGTAATCCTTTGTTTTAGAGCTACATTCCCTTTTCAATGAATTAAGAAACTGACCATCTCCACCCATCAATATACATGCAGCATTACTTACTAGTACTTTCTGCATCATTGCTATGTATCCAGCATCTGTGATACCACCAGTGGCTTGTACAAAACTATCCTCCCATTGATTCCTGTTCCACGTGTTTCCATACACAGTGCTAACTAATGCATGGACTGTTTTATCCACAGTATCATTGGCTAAATAAAGTGATGTATCGCCATCACCAAACCTTCCCAGATCCAGCGCTAATAATCGATTATCTTTAACTTTCTTTAATGCTGTTGATATATCATCGGAGCAAGTGTTAATTATAAATTTTTTTACAGCCTCTTGTGACATGCCATGATTATCTTTTAAACCTATAGCAAGTTTAATAGTTCTGACTATTACAGCCACATAGTTGCCTCCTTTAAGAAACATTTGTGTATATTTCTTGCTGTGCCTGACAACACGAGAACTGGGTTTTATATAGTCGAAAGCTTCATCATGGTGATATTCTGGTTTGTTCAAGTACATTCTACCATTGAAAGTTCCTGACCATGATGCAAACAAAATCAAGATACGTGATGATTGACTATGATTTCCTAATATCTGTCTATTAAACCATGTTAAATCCATAGGTACAAATAGATCAAACCGAAAGCAAACTTCTCTTATGATGGTTATGCCAAGCTTATAAAAAGTTTCTTTGGAAAACTGATGTCTATGTTGTTGGTTAGGATAACACTTTACTGCATCTCTCTCTATTTCATTATCTATGAAAACAGTTGAATCTTTTCCTACTACGACCCATGTATATACCATAATTGCTTCATTTGGCTTATCATTAATGAATTCTTTCCAAGGTAACAGCGGTTTTCCAATTCTCTTTGATGAAGTTTGATGATTCCAGTAATCCACATCAAAATAGTCCCCAAACAATAAAGGCATCATTGTGGATGAGCTTGAGAATTCGTTTACTGTGGCTGTTATTGCAGTATCGATACAGTTAGCAAGATTGAAATAAGAATTATGTACACATGGTTCTACCACGGTTAAGTTCATATCACCTGCCCAATGTACTAGCGCTAGCAGATTTCTTGCAGCAGATGTCTGGCCCTCACAAAAATCCCAGCTAAGTACGTAACCTCCACCTTTGACTGATATTTCCTCTGTTCCAACTCGGACGTCTGTAGGGCTAGTAGATCTGTAGTTGTCACGGTCACTAGGCTTTCCTCGTTGCAATTGGCTGTCTTCCGAGCCATCCTTTTCGACTAGCGAAAATCTGGGCTTGAATTTGAAGTGCGCTCCTAACAGCACAATGGCGACAAAAAGTATTAAAATAGTACAGCGAACTCTTCCAGCGTTGCAATGCACCATTTTTACAGGTATTGTGGCGAGCGAGCCTGAGTATAGAAATCGTAATAGATTCGCAATGTTGACGTCATTTCCATAGCAATTAATGCAACGCGGGCGTGTCGCATTGCTTGTGTGACACACGCATTCCGCCTTTTTCTCGCACAGTCAGTAGTCCAAAAATTAAAGTCTCCTCAGCAGTGGGTGTTTTCCTTAATGCAGCCAACGAAATCCACGAGATGTGCATTATTTAGAGTCATAAACACCGCTGTCGTAGATTCAAATACGGATGGTACCGCCATTTAGTAGTCTCGTGCTCAGCCGCTCGTGCCATCCGGGCTATATAACGCTAATGCGCAAAAACCAATAGTATGGCAGCCGTTCATGGAGTGTTTGCGCATTAGCGCGATTCGAGATAACATTGTTTCGCGTGGTCGATAAAATGCACCCCTATAACTTAGCTAGCTAATTGCATACCTTTGTTGCTTATTGCGCTTGTGACCCTAAGTATTATTCAGATTACTTGAGGCTGATTTTAGCTACACTGTCATAACGTCATTTGCAAGGGCAGCGCAATTTCGAAAGGCTACTTCTCAAGTGACAGATCGGTTGAGATCGCTGGGATTCAAGTTTGGCTATCTCTGGTACTGGTATGAATCTTGACGCTGCATTTTAATTTTGTTTTTGTTTTGTTGTAGTGACACAACGAAAGCGTTTACCTACCCGTGAGACGTCCGCAACTTGCAGAATTCGGTCAGTTGAACGCAGGTAGCTAACTATATTGACAGTCTTGCATGGCCAGTCAGACGTTCTTTTCTTTTGCAATCGTTATCTCAACCATAAAAAAGCTGGGGCATAAGAACAGAAATTGTTTGACTGTCCAGGCGAGACTACATTGAAAGTTCACGTACTAGCTACAGTGTATTCGTTGATGTGCTATAACTGGGGTTGATATGGTATGTGATGTGTTACATAATGATCATTGCATGTATTTCATTTAGCTACAAACTGCACAGGACATGTTTGATACAATCAGGTCCAGATGAATTCAAACAATCACATAGCCTCTAATAATGCTGTGTGCTCATTGTATAAGTATGGAATGGCATCAGAATGAGCTGTGTTGATTAGGTTCAGTGTTAAACGCTCTTTCGTATTGCACTACGCTTTACATCCCATCCTGAATTAGCTATGGGCCTTGTGTCTTAAACCAGTTTACTAGAACCTTACATTTCTACACAGTCTAACTATCAACAAGTAGAAGGGATGTCTCCCGATGATAGACCCCCTTTTGATTATTAGGAAAATAATAAACATTATGAAATATGAGCATGTGTGCTGATTTAAGGTCTATGATATTTGTATGCTTTAGTATTTAAAGTGGGTACAGAAGTGTACCGATAACCGGATCGGCTAAAATATCAGCCACCGATACGGCATTTTTTACCAATATCAGTATTGGTACAGAACGGTAGGAGAACCGATATCACTACCGATATTTACACGGTAGCAATATTTTGTACATAAACTGATTATATATTGGTTTTCTATGTTATGCATATGGCTGTTTAGTGCCAGTGGCTTATTGTTCACTCTACTACAAGCGCTACACTATGAAAAGCCATATAAATACATGCGATTCTAGTGTTTGTTGCTGGAAACTTATCACAGTCTTTAAAAACGAAGCAGTTATATAGTACCTTTGTAATGAAACTAAGAGTCACAGGATAACCAAGGAAACTTGCTGTACCAGCCTTTACACAGGCCATTAAAATACAGAGTAATGTAGAATATCTGTTTAAGGCTTCATGGGAGTATACCTAAAAATGTTTGTGGGTGCTTAATTGTAATTGTCTAGATTACACAATAGAAACCGAAACCACTACCACCACAGGCATAGAGTGAGCAATGAATACTATGCACATGTCGTTGTAGAGTAGGTAATGTACACTTTTGCATAGATTATCTATGATTTTTGTTTGTAATGCAAATATTAGATTGACTATCGGTTATCAGCTTCTTTTGATGGCATCAATATCGGATATCGGTACATGCCAAAAACCCATATCTGTACAGTTCTAATAACATGTAACCTTTTAAAGTGCTTTTTATACAGTGGCTTCGGCAATAGCATCAGTTGCACTATTTACAGTTGATGAGCAAATTCCATTATCCACAGAGGTGTGGTCACTGCTGGTTAAGGCTGTACCGATACCACATTTTACAGCCGATACTGATATCTGATATTTATTGTCTATTTCCGATACAGGTTTTCTAATAAACCGATATTAAATATTCAGCCGATACTTAATAATTGTAACCAATATGTATTATTGTGAGATACAGCATAATAAGATTACATAGCGTAATCACTATGGCCGCTGTGTTGAATTTACTAAACATTGTTCACAAACCAAACTTGTCTGTTTTTGGTCAGTATAATGTCAGAGTAGTATCATACAACAAATATGTATTACCAAAAAAGTGGTACATGACAAAAAAAAAACCCATCAAAAATGAAAAAAATGCATAACCACTTGGAGAATTGAACCCAGGGCTACTCACAGTATAATCCAGGATCTTACCACTTGTCTACAAAATCACTTTAGCTAGTTAGGTGCTTTTAATAGTATGTACACTACTCAAGTGAAGTATCTGTACTGTAGACTTGCAATTGACCGATACCAATACTCGTAATATCGGTATCGATATCGATATAATATCGGTATCGGTACAGCCCTACTGCTGGTATACCATTCTTCATTAAAATGTTCCTTGTGTATTTCACACATGTGCAATGACGTTAGGTAAGAAGTGAAGGTCTGTGTCATTTTATTTCAACAAACATCGCCATCTTCTTTTAAACCTTCAGAATACTGTATAGCCGGATATTTACACGAGATGTTATTTTTGCAAAAGTCTCAAAAGTACCACAAGCAGATATTTTCACAGATGTATTTTTCACGATTGTATACTCAGTTCAATGTGTGACAGACTGTATTATATTGTAATAATGTATTATTGCGTATGTTGTAATTTATGTACATATCCAGCAATATTGGGACGTGTGTACAGTGTGCTTTAATAAGAATTGTTGGTAGTTTGTTGCCAAACCGCGTGTGACTTCTATCCATCTTTACAATCTTAATCACTGACAATACATGGTGTCAGAAGTAGGATTATTCGATGGCGAGTGTTCCTTTGCAACCTCCAGCACCGTTCTATTTATGTAAATCAGATGAGTGGCAAAAATGGATAAGGAGATTTGAACAATATCGAATGGCCTCTGAACTGTCAGAGAAGAGCGACAAGTACACTTCTTTACTGCTTAGGTAATGATGCAGATGATAGATATCTTGACAACCACTCGAATCTCAGACAAGGATAGGAACAAGTGCAATAAGGTAGTAGAAAAGTTTAACAAATATTTTAAAGTGAGACACAACGTCATATTCAAAAGAGTTCGTTTCAATCAAAGGAATCAACAACCAGAAGAATTGGCTGAAGATTATAATACAGTTTTAAATCAACTAGCACAAGGGTGCAAGTATGGTGGAATGACGGACGAACTGATTCGTGATCAACTAGTTGTGGGTATAAGTGAAGAATCACTCTTGGAGCGCTTACAAATTGAGTCAAACCTCACATTGGAACAAGCCAAGAAATTCATCCAGCAAAGAGAGGCAGTTCAACAGCAACAAAGTATGCAATAGTGACACTCAAAGTGAAGCTCTATAGCCAATGTATGTGAACAGGGAAGAAAATTCCATGCAATTCTAGCCAGATAACACCCAGGCAAGCATTACCTACCCAAGCCAAATAGTGCAGACACTTTTCAAATCCCCGCCAAGTTTGCCCTGCTAGTAACGCTACATGTTTTCGCTGCAATAGAAAGGGGCATTTTAGTTTTCAGTGTCTGTCAAAAACCATGGGAGAGCTTACTACTCCATCATGTCAACAATCTGACAGCAAAACAATTGATAATGACCCTTACTTTGATACAGATTATCTCAGTGCTGACAGTGTTTACCTTGACACTATCAGTAACACAAACGTTACTCAATGGAATGTCATTCTGTTAATTGGATGTAACCCAGTCTTGTTCAAAATGGACACTAGAACAGAGGTGACAACATTGTCAGGGGAGGCTTATCGTAATTTTTCAATCCAGTAGCACAGCTTCAGAAATCACCACATACACTATGGGGAGCTAACCGCTCACCTCTTGATGTTGTTAGCGAAAGCTAGATGACACTTCACTACATGACAAATCCAGTGTTCAACAAGTGATTGTTGTCTGGGAGTTACAGCAAACTTTATACTTTATTGGGTTTACCAGCCATTAGAGAGCTTGAGATAACCACTGGGATCAATGGAGTTGAGTTGAATGTTCTAGACCAGCACCCAGCACTTTTCAATGGATTGGGTATGTTAAAAGCAGAATATGTTATTAACTTGAAATCCGAACCTCAGCCCTTCTCCCTCTTTACACCAAGACATGTGCCAATTTCATTACATGAAAAAGTTAACCAAGAATTACAAAGGATGAAAAATCTAGGAGTGATTTCTTGAGTCACTGGACCAACACCGTGGTGCGCAGCCATGGTGGTAGTCCCCAAACCATCAGGATCCACCCATATCTGTGTCAATCTCAGGCCATTGAATGAAAGTGTCATGAGAGAAGTATATCCGATGCCTAAAATAGATGTCACACTAGCCCAACTGAATGACGCTAAACTATTTAGTAAGTTAGACACCAATAGTGGTTCTGGAAAGTGCCATTAACCAAAGAATCACATCTTTTGACTACCTTTATAACACCTCAGTGTCACTTTTGCTTCACTTAGCTCCCATTTGGAATCACCAGTGCACCAACAGGGGCATAGTCAGGATTTTCTGGAAGGGTGTTTGTATTTGGAGTGCATCGGGAAAGCCTGGGTGCTTCCCCTGAACCAGATTTGAATGAAAATGATATGCATACACAAAAGGTGCCCTAGGCAATAACATTAAAAGATGGTGTTTGTGCATCTAACTAGCTAAAACCTACACACTGCTGTTTATGCAGCTTATAGAAACTATAAAACTACTGTACTAAGTTAACTAATCTTCATTCAGATGGCAACATACTGACAGCCAACTTCACTGAAATTTCTTAGCACCCCACACTTGAGTTCCTTAGTTGGCAATACTTTCTTGCAGGTATACATTATTCTCAGCCAGTCCTCCTGTTAATGGTCACTTCAAACTTGGCTTGTACTCCAGTATTTTAGAGACATCACGTGCCTGTAACATGTGACAAACAAAACATTCACCACATAAATATACATCAACTATTCATGGTTTGTGCTAAGCTGATACACATATAACACAACCACTCAAGTTTATCATGGCTGCTACCTTGTAATATGTCCGACCAATTGAATCACCCGTCCTTTGCCATTTCTACCATGCATCGCTTGTGCAATTGATCACATGATGCAATACTTAATTCATCAATGATTCAGCATTAATGTGATGTGACCCTCAAAAGTAGTACAGAGCTGTGCCAGTGTCCAAGAAGCTACCAGAAAGCTCCAGGACTGTACAATTGTGTGTGATTTTTAATTTTTTAACATTCTGCTTCTGAGAGGGGGTTCATTCGAATCATCTGAACCCCCTGCCTACGCCCTTGACCGGAACACTTCCAGTGTCATATGAGTGAAATACTTGATAATATGCCAGGAGTTGTGTGTCATGTTGATGATGTATGTAGTGTGTTGGGGAAAGACCAAGCAGAACACAGTGACCACCTCCATGCAGTTCTTCAAAAGATACAAGCAGCTGGACTCACTCTTAATAGAGATAAGTACCAATTTTCATGTTCTAGAATTGTTTCCTAGGTCATGTCTTAGATGTTAATGGTATATCTCAAGACCCTCGTAAAACAGAAGCTATTCAAAAGGTGAAGTCTCCCACGAACTCTGGAGATTTATGGGTATGATTAACAAATTTCACCTCAATTAGCTGAGATAAGCCAACCTCTTCGAGATCTCTTGAAGTCAAACACTTGCTGGTTGTCACACAGAGACAAATATAATGGTCAGACACCAGCATGCATACAAATAGCATAAATGTCAGACCATAATGAAGTTTGGTCAGACATAATGTCCTAGCCATCAAAGGAGCCTAAGGAATATAGATTACCTATTTTGGTTTATGGTTTTGACTGCTAATCATATCTGTCCTTTGGTTGCTAGGAGATCTACATTGTTACAACCCAAGGAGGGGTGGCCATTGTACTATTAAGCAGCAGCTAATAATCACTCATCAAGATAAACTACGTGTGAACAAGTACAAACAAAGTACAACTACATGCAACAATTAATGAAGCCTAACTAATGTTAATACATCACGTGTGTGCATGTATGATAGTCTGTCACATCTCCCCTCCTAGGATCAAAGGTTAAGTCTATTAGGAGGTTTTATTGCAGTTCCAGTGCGACAACGGGTTGAAATCTGATTATGAGTCTGATCTGTTGACTGTGATGATGCAGTTTCAGAGTGTTGCGATTGAATACGAAGTTGACTCCTGTTCCTACGAACTTCGCCAGATTGTGTGTCAATAATATAGGATCTTGGAGTATTAGCTTGTCGCACAACTCTTCCAGGAACATTTCTGTTGTCGGTAGCAACCCATACTGGTGTTTTATCCGGCAGAGATGGCAGTTGCCTTACCCTATGATGTCTGTCATAGTTGCATTTCTGTTCTGCCTTGTACTTCTTATCTTGTATTCTGAAATTGTCAAGGTAAGGCCAATTAGGGATACATGCAGTCTTCAGCTGGGGAACATCTGTATGAATCTGACGACCCATAGACAATTCTGCTGGGCTGAGATTACAAAACGGCAGAGGAGTAGCTCTGTAGCTCATGAGAGCCATGTATGGATCTGGGGAGTTAGCAATTAGACTTTTAATGGTCTTCACTGTCCTCTCTGCTAAGCCGTTTGATTGTGGATAGTGTGGGCTACTCGTCACATGATCAAAGCCATAACAATCTGCAAATATTCTCATTTCTTGAGAGTCAAACTGTGGACCATTGTCGCTTACAAAAGTAGCTGGGATACCGTGACAAGCAAATATAGCTTTTAAAGCAGTTACTACACTAGCTGAGGTTGTTGAACTCAATGACTGCACTTCAACATACCTTGAAAAATAGTCAACTACAACAAGGTAAGACTTCCCTTTTAGCTGAAACACGTCTGTCGCTACTCTCTCCCATGGTTGGTTGGGAAGCTTTGTCTGTAAAAGTGATTCTGTGGAGGGTGCAGTAGTCTGTTGACAGACAGGACATAATTTGATGTAGTCTTCTATGTCTCTGGAAATTCTGGGCCACCACACTGCTGAGGAAATTTGTAGACGGCACCTCTGAATGCCCTGATGGCCTTGATGTACTTTCTGCAAGACCTCTGCTCTCATGCTGTGAGGAACAACAATGCGATTGGCATACGATAACAGATTGTCACTGATAGGTGTATTTTAGCAGCACTGTACTGTAATAAGTCACCTTCAATATCTCTATTGTTTGGCCATCCTTGTCTGCAGAAGGTCATGAGCTTAGCACAAGTAAAAGCTTTACTTTGAGCTTTGCAAAAAACATCTACTCTGTCTTTGCTTGCTGGTAGGTATGAAATGACACTCTGTACAAATAGCTCTGCATCTTGGTCAAAATGTTCTAAATCTGCATTAGAAATAGGAGCACGGGAAAGTGCATCAGCTGTGTAAAGAAGTTTACCAGGTACATGACTGATTGTATAGTCAAACTGCATCAGTCGGAGTCTAAATCGTGAGACATGTGGTGGCAAGTGGTCAAGATTTGTTTTGCTGAGCAGGGGAACGAGAGGCTTGTGGTCAGTTTCTAAATGAATTGTTTTCCAATGATATAATCTGAAAATTTCTCACAAGATCAAACAATTCCTAAGGACTCTCTTTCAATTTGAGAGTAACGCCGCTCAGTTTCTGTCATAGCTCTGGATGTGTAAGCCACTGGTCACCATTGTTGGGAATGTTGTTGTAGGAACACAGCCCCCAATCCATAGGCGACACATCAGCACAGATCTTAAGTTCTGCAGGATCATACAGGGCCAACATGGTAGGTTTAATCAATTCACTCTTTACTTTAGCAAAAGCCTGCTCTTGGAAATTACCCCAGCACCAGGACTTTTTCATACTGAGAATTTCCCGAAGAGGTTTCATCACTGTGGCAATGTACGGTGAAAATTTACTGAGCTGATTAACCATCCCCAGAAATCGTCTGAGTTCAGTAGGAGTTTTGGGTTTCTCCATTTTAAGAATGGCTGCTGTCTTCAAAGGATCTGGTGAGACTCCATGCTCATTAACAATGTGGCCAAGAAAAGAAAGCTGTTTCTTGCTAAATTCACACTTTTCTCTGTTAAGAGTGGCTCCTGCAGATTAAAGTTTCTGTAACACTTTGTGAAGTCGGTCATTATGCTCTTTATGAGTGGAACCAAAAATCAACACATCATCCATGTGGCAGAGTACTCCCGGTAGACCAGATCGGATGTTGTTCATTTGCTTTGAAAATGTTCTGATCCACTGCAAATTCCAAAGGGGAGTTTGTTGAAGCAGTACCTGCCAAATGGGGTGATGAACATTGTAAATGGACGGGAACGCTCTGTTAACGGAATCTGCCAAAAAACCACAATTAGCATCAATCTTACTGAAAACTGTGGCACCACTGAGTTGAGCCAAGGTTTCTTCAACCTTAGGGAGCAGATGAACTTCTCTTAATACACTGTCATTTAAAGGTTGGAAATCAACACAAAGAGTCAGAGGACTTCTTTGGAACAACAACCATCCTGGCACACCAAGGTGTTGGCTCATCAATTTTGGAAATGACTTGTGGTGACTACATCCTTGCTAGTTCCTCTTCTACTTTCTTGCATAGAGGGAGTGGTACATTTCTTGGAGTAAATAAAGCAAAAGATTGAGCATCTGACTTTAACTTGATGTCACTGCTTCAGGAAAGGTTCCCAAACCTTTGAATAAGGTAGGGTACTGGTCAGGAATGCTTTGGCTAACTGAATTAAGTAGCATTAGCAGGTGAAGTACTTTAATGGCTGGTAATCCAAGTAAGTTGTGCTTGAGGTGTCTGACCACATAGACTTGCTGGCTACAAGAGTTGTCTTGTAAGAAAGTGTCACTAACAACTCCCCCAGTACCTCCAAAGGTTTCTGGTCTGGCCCACACAATCTTGGTTGTCTGTTGCAAATTATCACCATTTAAGGAATTGGTGAAAATGTTTTCACTAATGACTGACACTTCAGCACCTGTGTCAGTTTTGAATGAAACAGGTTGGTTGTTTACCAGAACTGTGACTTTCCAGGAACTGTGGCTCTCTGCACCAACTGTATCCAGAAAACTGGTGTCAAATATTCACTGTCTCTAGAGTCTTCAGAGTGTGCCACTGTAACTGTAACATCTGACACTGCCTTCTTGAAGCACTGAGAACTAAAATGGCCTCTCTTCTTACAGTTGTGACATACAACCTCCTTGGCAAGGCATGAAATTCTTACATGGGGCTCATTGCCACATCGAGGACACTTGTCATTGTGCTGCTTAGTATTCTTAGCTTTGTGATGATGTTGTCTTGATGGTTGTTTGCTTGCCTTTCTGGAGCCTGCATAGTCAATAGGCATTTCTGACATCTGAAAATTGCCATTCTTTAAAATCACTTGGTGTTCTTGGACTGCCTCACGTTGTCTGACAAGTTTCTTTGCTTTGTCTAGAGTTAAATCAGCATCCATTTGTAGGTGTTCTGAGAGGGCACTGTCGCGAATACTTATGACAATGCGATCACGGATCATTTCATCTCTCATTTGTGAGTCACAAAAGTCGCAACTGTCTGCCAGCTTGTATAAAGTGGTAATAAACTGCTCCACCGACTCCCCTTCTAATTGGCTACGTCAGTTAAAACATGCACGCTCAAATATGACATTCTTCCTGACTTTGAAAAAACTGTCAAACTTGGCAATAATTCGATTATACTTCTTTCTATCTGAATTGGAGGTGTTCGTAGAATTTAGTATTTCTTCTGCCTCTTCCCCCATACAATAAAGTAGTGCACTGATCTCTCTCAGATTGTCTTTTGTTGATAGCCCGGATGCCAGATGAAACTGTTCAAAATGGCATTTCCAACTGGGCCATTCATCAGGACATGAAAATGGAAAAGACGAAGGAGATTTCAAGTGGAGATTGGCCATCCCTAACCTGTCACCATGTACTATTAAGCAGCAGCTAATAATTACTCATCAAGATAAACTACGTGCGAACAAGTACAAACAAAGTACAACTACGTGCAGCAATTAATGAAGCCTAACTAATGTTAATACATCACATGTGTGCATGTATGATAGTCTGTCACAACCGTGAATGTACTTGGCCAATTAGCAGCAGCCATATTTCCCTCAACAGCACAGTGGCCATTGTTTCCATATACAGGCTATGCCAATTCAACGTTAAAGTCATGTTTACAACCATAGTTACAACTAAAGTGTCCTGCTATGCTCTACCATGTCCATACAAAACTACAAATGGTAGGACATTATGGTGGGTCAACTATACAAAACATTATATTTGTCACTGGTTGTGGACTCCCACAAGAATCACTGACAATACACAATGGTTTCATGTTTACATAATTACAAGTGGGATTATAGGTTATATCTAGCTGTGGAGGTAGTGTACCAGCATTGTTTTCTATACCATCTGCAATAAGAGGAATCGTGTATATCATAATATATGGGATGCCCTAATTGGAAAAGAGCTGTCTTGTCAAAGGGAGGCTGAAAATTATGCTGACCCATTTGCTGTTGCAGTACTAAAGAACAAAAATATCGTAGGCCATGTACCCAGGAACATTTCAACAGTGTGCTCATTTTGCATCAAGGAGGTTAGATTGGTTGTCTTATAGCTGGTAGCAGATGCTACTCTCAGGATCTACCACAAAAGGAATTGAAATACCCTGAAAGCTGGTTTTTCGGGAAGGCTCCAAGCATGTGAGCAAAGCAAGAAAGCTTTTGTCCACTGGTGATGCTGCTCCCACGTTAGCTCCTACTACTAGCTACAGCAGTGATCAAGCACAAGCTGATGATACAAGTAAACTCATGAATACTGTGAAACCTGACATCAAACTGAAGAAGTGAGAAGTTGGATCAAAATATATATCCAGGCTGATGTTGAGGCTCGTGCAGTGTGAACATAGCATCACGCTGTATGCTGACCATAAAGAGATGATCCTGAACGGTTCCAAATTAAATGATATGTTTATTAATGCAGCTCAAATAATACTTAAGGAACAGTTTCCAGAGCTGATGGGCTTGCAATCTACCTAACTGGTGAAGAAACAGCAACCCAGGTTTCAAAATGACAAGCCATAATATCAAATTATTTTGATAGAGAGGACCACTGGATCATGGCTTCTACGGTTTTTACAAAAGTGACAAGGTTAAAGCATGGCTCAGTCTATACAACTATCAGTAAAGAAATTAACTAAAGCAGTATTTTCTAATCTATATGGACCCACAGTCTCACTTTGCCTAGTCAACATCAACAAGCAGAAGGGTGGTGCAGATTGGGGCTTGTTTGCAATTGCCAATGCCACAACCATAGCACTAAGGCTTGATCCAGTTGAAATCACTTTCCAACAAAGTAATCTATGTGGACATCTAGTGAATTTCTTAGAAAATGGAAAGTTAACCAGGTTTCCCATAGTGTAGACTGTGGAAATAGCTACAAACACTGTACCGAAGTTTCACTGTAGCAGTAATTTATAGATTTACTAGTAGTATTGTACACATGTATAGTCAATAGCATGGTACAATACAGTCTGAAGCTTTTCATTATCAAGTTAGCTATGTACTATTATTCATAGCACAGAAACCTGGGAGACTATTCATTATTGAATTACAATTAATATCTACAAATCTTTATTCAATGCTAAAAGTTGATCACAAAAGAATAAAATGTATCTAGCAACAGTGTTATGTCACTATAGCTTTACAAAGTCAGTGCTGAAGATATTCCAACATGTCGAGATCAATTCCTTATTATATCAGGCCTACTAAAAAAGCAATCATACATTGACGTGATCCACTCAGCTCCTATTGGCTTCATTATGCTCAAACAAAGGTCTACAAGTTTCACTGAAATCCTTGACTCAACACCCTGGTCCAACTGCTCTAATATCTCCTTTGAGTACAATTCTTGGAACTCTCGTCTAAGAAACTCTTTTGTTGCTTTGTTTACACTGACATCCAGTGGCTGTAGTCGATTTGTGTGATTGGGTGGAACACAAACAAAAGGATATTGTTTTGTCTAAACAAATCGCAACATGCTTGTGTTACTTGACTTTTGAACTCATCAAATATTCCAAGAGCGACTTGGTCATAAGATTACTTAATTATAAGTTCCCTACATTTCTGTTTGACAAAAGGGATGATGATTTTTGAAATGTAATTGACCATAGTAGTTTTGTTGTACCAATGGTTGTCAGAATGAGTAATGTACCAATCCTCAGAAAACTTGCAAATGGAGTGGCATTGGCTTGTTTTACCCTGATATACATGCTGCAAAGGTAGAAATTTGCTTGTAATCCTGCCTCCAAACACAGCACTTATCTGCCTCTTGTCATCAAGGCCTTTAATTTTGACACGTTTGACTCCCTCCTTTTCCACTGTCCAGTTGGACAGAGAACATTACTTAATCCCATTTGTTCCCAGTTAAAGTTCAAATCTAATAGCACGTCTTCAAATTCATCAACACTTTGTATCTCCTCCAAGAAATTTTCTCATAAATGTATCAAAGTTCTCTAGTCGTTCCCCTACACCTCACATAGCCCATCCTAATGTATAACTCTTTGCCAACTCTTGCTAAGAAATCCTTGTCACAGTGCAAGTTGTTCTTTAATAGATCTGGGTTGGTTTTCTTAACAATTGCAATCCAACCTGCTATTACAAGGGATGTATTAATTACACATCCTTTAGCTCGAGAAGCCTTTACATATGCTTTCACCTTTGCACCAAGTAGCAATGGATGATCATGCTTCTTAGGAGGTAAACTTTCCAAGATGACATCATCATTGCCTGTTTCTCTCTTTCTTTCACCTCGAGCTTCAATGTAGCTTTTCTTCAATGATCATACAGTACTTTCATTTAGGGCTGTATCAAAGTGGTTGGAGTACTTTGAACAGCAGCTGTTTTCTAATGCATATCAACCTATGCTAGCCCTCAACATGTCATTGATCTGCTTATACGACTTTCTATTCCCTTGTTCGGTGACTTCCATAGCTACTGAGACTTCCTTGTTTACCTCTCGATATGTTTCAGGTGAAATAGTGGCCAAAGTTCTCCATTGAGGTCAGGGAGCTTCTTGACTGATTTTTAAAAAAAACAATAGAGCAACATAGACCTAACTCAAATCATGATTTCCAATACCACTTTGTATACTTAGCTATGATTATTGTTGCTACTGCACATGTGTCTACTTGAATAATTTTCAATTGAATAAATTTTTGCAAGACACCTATACATCGCAAAATCCATGATAATTTTGTCCCCGCAGAAAACAGAACCAGCTATACCGTACAGTTTCAATGATGATTTGAGCCCATCTTAATCTATAATTAAAATCTTTTGTTGATGATGTCAGATGACTGTTATCAGAATAGGACTTTACTAGCCATTTCAAAAGTAGGTACCCTGAATCTCCTAATATAATGAAGGGAATTCTAATACTATTAATGACTGCGACAGTTAGCTAGTACAAGTGTTCCTTGACTAACTCTTTTATATAGTTGTGAATTTTTGATAACATGAGCATCATGTACTGACCCAGGCCAACCAATGTTAATATCAGTAAAGCAGTAGCGATGATCAGCAACAGCTTGCATTAACATAGAGCAATAGCCTTTACAATCATAGTAAACCTTTGCATATTCCTCTGGAGTTACAATTTCACTATGAGTGCCATCAACAGCACTAACACATTGTGGAAAATCATATCTTTCAAACCCATCCATTGTTTCCTTTGACTGTTGGCCAGATGGAAACTTAACAACCAATAACCCACACTACAAAAACCGAATAGATTTCCTTACCTTGTGAGACTATGGAAAGGAAGTGGAAATGTCAGATTTCTACAATCTTACTTACCTTTCATCAGGAATAATTATATTTCCACAACTTTCCTGAAAAGATTCAGCCGACTTTTGTATCTTTCCTTAGCACTTAAAGGCTAGGAATTTAAGGTGATTTTTTCAAACAGCAAACGTAAGGAAATGTCACTACTTTTTACTCCCATCCCACCCCTATTATGCTGTATTGAATGGTTTAAATATACTTCAGTTTAATTAAAATTTCATCTAGTACACCATTGTAATAGTCATACAAATAGTCTCTCTTTCTGTTATACACATAAAAATCTGTATTCTTGATCCAACAAGATCAACTGATCAAAAGCGGCATGCCATTAGATTTCTGAAATTTCCAATTGACAAACCCCCCACTGAAAGGTTTTCAGTGCAGTAAGAAATACATATATAGCATTGTACAGCACCATTAAGTACCTGTTAGTATAATTATATCTTTCTCCAAATAACTGTGCACTTGAGAGTAGGGACCCGCCGATTATGCTGGTAGAATTATGAACATAATAATTATGCTTGAAAGCATTGAGCATAATGCTAGCATAATAGGAAGAATATTTGAGCCACACTACAAATCCTTGATGGTCAAAGTATATATAACAGAAAAAGTTTGATATACTCTAATAGAACAGTCAATAACTCTAATAGAACAATCAGGCAGCGGACTGTTCTATTAGAGTAATTGAACTTTTCTGTCACATGCATTTTGAAGAGCAAAGATTTGCTTCAGCCACTCATTATGTGCCCATAACTACAAATTTATTAGCAAAACAAGGGAAATGAGGCATAAAGCTTGACCATAATTTGAGCATAATAGGTGAAAACTTTGAGCAGTGCAGCATAGCATAATAGGTAAAATTTTGAGCATAATAGGCGGGTGAGAGTCATATCTAATACAAAAATTTATATTACTGTAT
The DNA here is from genome assembly GCF_963678975.1 of Dysidea avara. Lineage (NCBI taxonomy): Eukaryota > Metazoa > Porifera > Demospongiae > Dictyoceratida > Dysideidae > Dysidea > Dysidea avara. Next base: position 11,738,344 of record NC_089284.1, read on the forward strand.
AATAGAGTTCCATTCATGAGGGGGTATCAGGGCATTCTTCTGATATTGATGATTGTGTTGCCAAGACAAGATATTTTGGTATCTAGTATCAGTTATTTCCTAGTGCGTTTCACTGCCCAAATATATAGCCGCCTTTAAAAAACACCTAATGTTACAAAAATCACATACCGTATACATACAAATTTCAAGGTATGTAAGTTTCATGGATCAATAAATTTCAGGATTTTCACGATTTTATTTTCAAGGATCATTGGTTTTTCACTTGGGTTACCTACTATTATTAAGTATTTAGCCAATCCTATTAATTGTTAATTTTCAAAGATAAAATTTTGCAGACAGCAAAGCAACAGCAAAAATTATGTCCCTCAGCTGGATATAATTGTTTAAGAAATCACTTAAAGTCAAATTTTCATCTACTAGCCTACCTTCCTCACTGACCACAGTCACAAGACTGCAGACCAAATGAAGCAGCACAAAGCTACCATTTAAGCCACAACAAATTCACCAGTAGCGTGTTCCTTTTGGGATTCCAATGAGGGTGCAGTGAAACCATATAATTGTATTAATTGTCTGTAGGGATATATACTTTTATCTGATGTGTAGTAAACAATGATGTGTATGCAAAAGCTCAGATTTTGAAGCCACCTTACATTTTTTTTGTTGCATAATAATCTAGATAGCTAGCCACTATTTTCACGTCATTGTACCCACAAGCAATCAAGCCAAATGTCACAACATGGTGAATACTACACAAAACTATACATTAAGACAGCCAAAATTAATTCTCCGAGACCACTAGCCGAATTGCTGAATCACATCAAACTAACTGCCCAATACACAAAACTATTTAGTAATCATATATCTAAATACTTGCTATTAACTAAGGAGGCCGACTGTGTTGTTTTTGTTTACATAACAGTAACTGCAGCAAAATTATCAAACAACAAATTAAAGTCTAAACTTTGGAAAAAACCAGCCTGAACAAACAACAGAATCCCAACTAGCTATTTACTAAGGTGTATTACACTCCAAAGAACTATTCTATACAGTTTACTTACAGTGCAGCCCATTCCACAGCTGGTTTCTTTGTGATTTGTCCCATTTCTGCTGTTGCGCATGCGTATCTGCACTCGTGTCCACCATGCCACATCTGGGATAAAGCAGCCGACTGTTGACTTTACCTGTCTCCATCGATGCATAACACTTTCTTTGTTGTCAGCTACTAGTTTTCAATTCGAAGAATGATTTAATTTGCCTATTATGAAAGGTTACACTTTACGCTACTACATAACAAATGTGCACTAGTCCGGGAAGGATCCAATTATCCCAGAAACTGGGCCTCTATGGGCGTGTCCGTTTCAGTACTAGCGCATACAATGTTACTATGAAATGTGTTTTACAAGTTACAGCAAGACTAAAATTTATTCTATGCATGAGTTATGATGCCATGCCGCCATATGGAGACAGTGGCCATTAATGGGTTAAGATGGACTCGCATCAGAAATGTCAAACGATTATGTTGTGTCCCAAACTACTAATACTGTCAAGGTCAAGCAGAATATATTTCAAAAACACTAGTTCTAGCACTTTTAACATTAGCATCTTTTGTGCTTAGAGTGGTGGTGTTACGGCCGGTGCACGTTTCACTTAACTCAGCATTCTAGTTAATGCCCTACCCCACTCTGGGGCATGCGCTTCTTATTAACAATACAGCACACCATCACACACACCCCCATAAAGAAAGGCTGTCACACATACAACATAATCCCTACAAAAACAACAAAGTTAACATTACAGGTATAACCTAAAACCCTGATAAATAAGTACAACAAAACAGAAATCAAACCTAATTAGAGTCTACAAGTTCAGGTGTTCATTCCCTTGACAGGGCATCAGCCAAAACATTGTCTCTGCCAGCAATATGATGAATGTCCAGGTCATAGGATTGCAAAGCTAAGCTCCATCGCTACAGACGCTGGTTTTTGTTCCTCACTTTGTTAAGGAACACCAATGGGTTGTGGTCTGTGTAAACTTGTATGAGGAATTGAGCAGGGTTAACATAAAAGTCAAAGTGTTGTAATGCAAAGACGAGAGCCAGAGCCTCCTTCTCACTTGTCGAATAATTTCTTTGACTTGCATTGAACTTGTGTGAAAAATAGCCAATAGGGTGATCTATTCCCTTGGAATCCTCTTGTAAAAGCACTGCTCCTGCACCAACATCACTGGCATCAACAGTGAGTACAAACGGTTTGTCAAAATCAGGTGTAGCCAAGACAGGGGCCGGCACAAGCAGGCTCTTGATGGTCTCAAAGGCACTCTGGCAACTCTTACTCCACACGAAGACACTATTCTTTCTCAGGAGGTTAGTCAAAGGCTCACAAACACTGGCAAAATTTCTACAAAACTTTCTGTAATAGCCAGCCATTCCTAAAAACCTCATGAGCTGTTTCTTACTGGTCGGGACAGAATGCTTTAAAATAGCTTCCACTTTGGCATTTACAGGTTTCACTTGACCCTGTCCAACAACGTGTCCAAGGTATGTCACATGAGCATGTCCAAATTTGCTCTTCACTAAATTCACTGTTAGATTGGCTAGCCTCAGTTGACAAAAAAGGTCTCTCACTCGTTGGAGGTGCTGCTCCCATGTACTGCCAAATACGACGACATCATCAATATATGCCGCACACCCCTCAAAATTCTCTACTATCTGGTTGATCATCCGCTGAAATGTTGCGGGGGCATTTTTCATGCCAAAGGGCATCACTTTATACTGGTAGAATCCCTCCGGTGTTACAAAAGCAGATATCTCTTTGGCCATAAGTGTCAGTGGCACCTGCCAGTATCCTTTCAGGAGATCAATCTTACTCACATAATGGGCAGAGCCAATCCTGTTGATGCAGTCCTCCACTCTCGGAATAGGATAAGAATCAGATTTTGTAACAGCATTTGTGATGGCATAGAATAAAAATGGGAGCTTATGCACACCCTGGCCAATTACTGTTTTTTAGTACGTTTAAATATTTGGCCTTAAATGAAGCAGTTCACCAATTTTGAGCATCACTGTCCCAGTTTTACCCTTAAAATACCCCCAATGAGCATAAGCTATTTTGCATAGAATAAAATTGGAAGCATGACCAATGCATCATATGAAAGTACAATAATAAAAGAAAATCAATTACAACTGTTGTTTCTTGTAACATAATCAACCCATCGTTCTTCAGGGATAAAATTTCGGCACATCTGAGTTAAATGCGTCAGTTTGGTAGCAGTTATTTCACGCGTTTTCTTCAGTTGGTCATATGTATCACTTTCTAAGGGGAAAACATTAATATCTGCTGTATACCCCGAGTTCAGTGTTAAAGGTGACTTCTTAGATCTCCCACCATAACACCCTTCATGTACTAACATAGTGGCATTTCCAGTGTTTGGAGATGTAACTATCACAAAGTCATGAAGTTCACGAATACCAGGTAACTTGCTGTATTTAGCACTAATTTTTTCTCGCCAATTGTAAATCAAGTCACCTTTCACTAGTTTAGCTGTAATATGATTAAGTTGGGACATTACGTTTACAAGCTCACTGGTGTTGAATACATCAGAAGAGTTAAATGCCTTTGATGTAATTGAAAACACTCGATCTACACATCAAACTTTGTATGGCCAGCCACAAGAAACGAGAAGCGCAAATAATCCAAGTATTTTTGCTGTATTGTTTCCATTCCCCATCCCATAAAATAGGCATTTTTATTTATGCTCCCTGTATTGTCTAGAAATATATGCACCCGTTTAATCCATGATGGGAAAGCAGCATTGCTCCTGATGTAGTCCATTAAAAGTGATATAGTATGATCCGTATTTTTTGGACCAATTGTTTCGTCAAAAATGTATAGCATCGAGTGGTCCTCTCGATGATCCACAACCCCAAAAATATCGTGTGACAGTTTTTGTAAATAATATGTACTGCCAGGCTGTGGAGACAACCCCCAGTATGGAACAAGCTTCTGCATTTGAAAATCCCCGCTAAGAACTGCTGTAAAATTATGTCGAACATTTTCCAGTGTTTCATTTTCTTCATTGCTTTTATTCTGTTTGTTTTCTAGCTTACAAATTTCTTTCCATTCCATTTGGCATCGACTTTTTACCTCATTGTAATAATCATGTGATTGTTGCACTTGCTGTCGATGTACTTTCACTTGTTCATTTATCTGAGCCATTTCATCCTCAATAGACTTTTGTTGATCTTCGTCAGCAGAACCTGTCTGACGATTACGATTTAAAATAGTTTTCTTGGATCGTAATAACTCTTTTTGCTTGGCACAAGTATCACAGTAATCCAGTTTATGGGGATATATGGCATGTTTTGGTTTTTCCTTTTTTAGCCAGGCACTTGCTGAATAATTTGACATGGTAGACTTGTGTTGCTCCTGTTGTGCTCGGTTAAATTCACCAACCAATGATTGCTTCACTCTTTCTTCATAGTTACTCATGCCAACCTTAGGAGTTTGGATTGTTCTAAATTTAGGTAAGAAATAATGGGTGGATGAGGAGCTTTCAGCACTTCGTCCATTTGGTTGAGAGTTTAAATCAACGAAGTTCAGAAATTCTTGTTTTGTATCGACTTTGGCAGCATGTGAAACACTTCCTGCTGAACCATGACGTTCATGTGGGCACCGAACCATTACAGTACTTGAATTATCAAGCTGTTTCCACCATGCCATGAAAGATATGTCACAACCCTCTGGCATTACCACATTCTGACCTAAATTTTTTGAGATAACTTCTGATTTGGTAAATGACCGAAGTGGTTCACCGAACTGCTTCTTTTTGATTTTTCTCTGTCTAGCTAACCGTTGAAAGGAAATGCCCAAACCGTGATGAACACACCGACAGCAAAACAAATAGTTACCTGTGGCATCAAATATGTCATTCCTTATCCAATCATTTTGTTTCACCAGATCTCTGTAGTGTTCTTTATCTTGCTTTTTAGGGTGGGGATTTATCAGTTTCCTTCGTTTCAGTTCACTTCCCTGCCTTTTCATCTCTCGAAATGTAGTAGCATATTTCTCCAGTACTGGAGCACAGCTTTTACAAACGTTTTTATTCCATGTACTCTGTTCAACGTGGCATGCCATAGCCTGGCTGCTTGACATACTGGGTTCATTATCACCGAGTGCCTTTTGCAATCGCGTGACAATCTGTATGGATTTCTACAGTTTCCTGTAACATATCGGTGCTTCTTATTGGATTTTCTACCTATCCTTGTGGAAGATGAACTGTCGGGCATTTCACTAATAGAAGTACTAAAATCGTCACTACACAAAGCATCTTCATCGTCATCTTCATCACACAAATCTTCGCTAGAACTAAAACAATCGTCTTGCTCTTCTTCTTGCAACATATCTTCTTCCTCAACACTGGCACTTCGTCTTATACGCTTTTGACAGATATCGTAATCCTCATCTTTATCAGACAAATCTTCGCTAGAACTAGTGCAGTCATTTTCCTGTTCTTTTTGTAGCACAACACTTTGTTGTACACGCTTTCTACCTCGCTTTCTACAAACGTCCACCATTTTACTTTAGTGTTTCCAAATAATGCCAACTTTGGGCTCGAACTAGATTAGGGTGTGCTTAATAATGGTCTAAAGTTTTGTTTTATTACCATGCTTCGTTTATGAGATATAGCGTAAGTATCCATGCTTGTTTTTCGCTACTTTCAAACGCTTTTTTCTGGATAATGTATGGTGTGCGTAAGCTCCCATTTTTATTCTATGTCATCGCATTTACTTTACGATAATCAGTGCAGAAGCGGTATGTCCCATCACTCTTTGGCACTAGCAGGAATGGCGAACTCCAGTTACTCTGACTTGGCTCGATGATGTCATTCTTCAGCATGTAGTCCAACTCTTTCTTGAGAAAACTCAACTTCCGAGGGTTAACTCGGTATGGATTCTACTTGATAGGGGCAGCATTCCCTATGTCAACATGATGGTGAACACAGTTTGTTCTCCCTGGGACATCTGAGAAAAGGTCAGAAAATTCTGTGATGAGTGCCACCATCTCCTCTCTCTCTGCTGTGGGTAAATGCTTTAAGTCATTCTCCATGTTACACATCGTCTCTGAATTACTGAACCTTAAGCTACCATCAACCAACTCATCAGACACCATCTCTTGCTCAGTCTTACTTACTTCCTGCACTACACAAGCTGCAGCACCAACACTCTCTGTCTCCTTGCCATGGTATTTCTTTAACATATTTATATGGCATAGTCGCTGAGCCTTACATCGATCAGGTGTGTCAATGACATAATCCAAATTGCTAACCTTCCTTGTAACTACATAAGGGCCACAGTACCTTGCCTGTAAGGGGTGCTGGGGAATCGGAAGTAAGGCTAAGACTTTCTCTCCCACCTTGAAACTTCTGCTCTTCGCTTTCTTGTCGTACCATGTCTTCATTTTGCACTGGGAATGCTTCAGATTCTGTTGTGCCAAGTGAGTTGCACTTATCAGCTGATAACGAAGACTGGAGACTTGGTCTAACAAACTATCAGGAGGATCATCAGCAAGCCACATCTCTTTCAACAACTTCAGTGGGCCTCGCACTGTGCGGCCAAAAACAAGCTCAAATGGGCTAAACCCTAACGATTCTTGTACCGCTTCCCTGGCTGCGAATAGCAATAAGTGTATACCCTGGTCCCGCTCACTCTGATACTGCGTACAGTATGCCCTGATCATATTTTTCAAGGTTTGATGAAAGTGTTCTAACGCTCCTTGGAACTCAGGGTGGTAGGCAGATGACCTGTACTGCTTAATACCTAATTGACACATTACTTGCTGCATAATGCCAGACATAAAATTTGAGCCTTGGTCTGACTGAACTGACTTCAGCAAGCCAACAAAGGTGAAGAACTTCACCAAAGCATCAATAATTTTGGGAGCCTTAATGTTGCGGAGGGGTATGGCTTCTGGAAAGCATGTGGACTTACACATTATTGTAAACAAAAATTTGTTCCCCGATTTTGTCTTTGGGAGGGGCCCAACACAATCAATAAGGATATCACTGACTGGCTCACCACACGCAGGGACTGGCTTCAATGGAGCCACTGGAATTGGTTGATTCGGTTTGCCCACCACTTGACAAACATGACAGGTCCTGCAGAACTGAGCGACATCACGTTTCAGCTTTGGCCAGTAGAAATGAGCAAGTATCTTGCAATATGTCTTGTTGACACCTAGGTGTCCAGCCATGGGAGATGCATGGGCCAGAGACAGAACCTCCCCTCGAAACTTCTGAGGGAGAACAATCTGATGTAGAATCTGCCACTCCTCGTTAGCTGGTATGTCCGGGGGTCTCCACTTCCGCATTAGTACCCCTGACTTCCTATAAAAACAATTGGCATACTTATACATTTCTTCCTCACCAACAGCATCATTCATTAACGGACGCAATTCAACATCATTCTCCTGGGCTACAATCAGCTGCTCCCCACTACACATAGTAGCTTCAGCACTTACAAGGTCATCATTAGCACACACAGTGTTCTTACCATCACCAGTATCACTTGACATCACACCACCTGAAACCTGTTGGCTAGAGCTAGCAACGTCAGATTGTGCTGTGTCACTGGGTTGCAGAGCTGCTCGTCTTGCTGCAGCCCTAGTAACTGCACATGCCGGGAAAAGCCCTGGAATAGTGGGTGTTGACTTGTCCACATCTGTAGTCAACTCAGGGTCGCTGATCACTGACAAATCAGATGTCACTCTACTGCCTGCTAAATCATTTCCTAAAAGTAGGGAGATCCTCTGGACTGGAAGGCTAGGCCTTGTCCCCACTACAACTGGTCCAGTAACCAAATCACAACGAAGAAACACAGTGTGGAGCGGCACGCTAACAGGAGCAAGTCCCACCCCTTGGATGAACATGGTAGCTCCAGTTGCTGTTTCCTTGGATAAGGGTAAGGTACCTTCCACAATGAGACTCTGAATTGCCCCTGTGTCTCTTAAGATTGTAATTGGCACTTGTACTCCTTCGTTTGACAGTGAAACAGAACCCTTGGACACAAAGGGGTTAAATTGTTCATGTAGAGACAATGGCACAAGTCTGCTGTCAGACTTTGGTTGTACATGATGAGGTACAGCCAATGAGTTGGGCCGGGCAGTCTTCTTCTCTCGTTTCCAACATTTAGCCATAACGTGGCCTTTCTTCTTGCAGTAAAAGCACACTGGCACATTGTACTTACTGGACCTCAATCCATCAAGCTGACGTGTATCATTAGAAGACATACCACTGGCAGAGCTTGACGCTCCACCACTGTGATTACCCTTGGATCCAGCACCACTCTGGGCATCTTTTGAAAAGGTACCCTTATGAGTCAGTGAATAATCCTCTGCCAAGACAGCAGCTTGGTGAAGACTTTCTGCATTCCGTTCATCAAGATAAGTTTTTATGTGGGCGGATACACAGGATTTGAACTCCTCAAGTAAAATAAGTTGACGAAGTTTGTTGAAGTCATGATTTACTTCCTTGGATGCACACCACCGATCACATTGCACCTCCTTTTCCCTAGCAAACTCTGTAAAAGTTTGTGAGTCCTCCTTGCGGCTGTTCCGGAACTGCTGTCTATAAGCTTCTGGAACTAATTCGTAAGCCTTGAGTATTGCACTCTTGACTGAGTCATATCGGGAGCTCTGCTCAACTGACAGTGCGGAATAAACTTTGCTGGCTTTCCCTGTTAAACCACTCCGGAGTAGAAGTGTCCATGTCTCTCGTGGCCATTCCAGGCTGGTAGCAATCTTCTCATAATGTAAGAAATATTTATCTACCCCCTTTTCCTGGAATGGAGGGACAAATCTTATGTGCTTACTGATATCAAACTGGGAAGGATTGGTAGGTCGTGGGGTGGTAGCAGGAGGAGCTTCTAATTCTTTCATTCGTAGTTGGATAGATAGTTCTTTCTCACGAATTTCCAATTCTTTAAGCTTTAGCTGGCTCTCTCTTTCCCTTTCCTTATCCTGGAGTTCAAGTCTCCACAATTCTAAACTGTTCTGATCAGTGCCAGACACCATTGGTGGTTCGACCTCCTCCTCTGACACTATCTCCTCTTCCACTAAATAATCAATAACTAACTGTTTGATTTGGCTCTTCTTCATTGTACTACCAACCTCCAGCTTGTAATGTTGGGCTACTGATACTAACTCGGCCTTCTTCAACGACTTGACAACTCTCAGGGTCGGTTCCTCCACAAAAGTTTCAATATTGAAAGGCTCCATTGTTTGACTATTAAACAAAAATGATGACGAAGCGTTAACCACTGTCAGATTCTCTTCACGAGGGCAGGAATTCTAAAACAGTGCAGCTGGCCAGAGTACGGCGATAAACGACGATGACAGTCAATCCCTACTAACAAACGAAGCGAGAATTACAGTAACACAATCTTACGCGTACCTCTTCAGGTACCATTAACCCGGTACCAAGGAATTTGAGCCTGAGGTTAAGAAAACAAAATGGCGGTTTGTTTAATCCTTTGGATGATCCGCCTTCCAGTACGCACACGCGTTCACAACTGCTAGGATGATTACTGCTACTCTTCTGCTTGCTTCTTTGACTGATTCTCCTCTGCTGTCTCGCTCCCGGACAAGCCCCCAACTTGTTACGGCCGGTACATGTTTCACTTAACTCAGCGTTCTAGTTAATGCCATACCCCACTCTGGGGCGTGCGCTTCTTATTAACAATACAGCACACCATCACAGTGGCAAGGGGTGTAGGTAACCCTGTATAAAAAACACTCTGGTTAGCAGTAAATACCTTATACAAATTCTACCTTCTGTGTTCACCTTCCAGTACCTAACTGGTAAAGTTGATAGTACACTCAGCCATGGGTATGTGCTACTACATGGGTATGTGTTGAATTTTTGGATCAAGAGTTAGATTTTAGGATACAGATACACAAAGTGCCATATCAGAGGAGACACATTTATTGACATACATTCCTCACTAACAACCAATAGTCACATTAATAAATGAACCACTAACCTGAAGTTTTAAAAGTTCTCATGTGGTTATCCCATTCTTTGTTTTGTATCTCATTTTTAAAAGTCAATGCAAATGAATATGTGCAATATCTCATACATACAATTTACCTCAAGCATAACCCTCAATATGGGGCGCCGTTTGTACCAAAATATTGTACTTTTGTGCAATTTATAAATCCAATGTTGTTTTATAAATCACTTCATAATTTATATAAATTGTTGTTTGATTTATAAATTGGGTACCGATTTAGATAAATCATATACTTATGTATATATCACTTGGAGATTTATAAATCACTCAGAGATTTATATGCGAAACTACTCTTTTATGCAAATCAAGTGATGATTTATATATGCAGTACTGTTTAGGTAAATTATGTAATAAAATTTTTAAATGCTTACTGATATAGCTGAGGGAGGGGTGTTCAGTTTATATATAGTGTAGTGATTTCCTGTAGCAGACATATCACCTCCCTGGCACTATATAATAGTCACATACGATAACGGTGGGAATGGTACTCCTGGTTGCTGTAATTAATAAACTATGATTCTGGCACTATGAGCATGGGTGCATGCATGTAGGGTAAAAATTTTATTAGAGACAGTTAGTTAATAGACCAAGGTAATTTGTATTAGACATTATGAATAGTATTAGAATAATGATTATGTGTGCATGATGCAATACAGGCTACACTAGCTCACAACTATTGCAGACTGTTTGTAAATGCTGTCCCACCCTTTGGTTGCAATCATAATAAAGCTGTTTACCAAAGTCATCACACTCAGAAGTTGGGTTAATGGCAGACTGTAAATCTAGTAGCAGTTGATGACAGGCAAGAATCTATTCAAGGGAACTTCCACTGCTTCTGCATTATCTGGGATTGAGTTGGTTGAGCTAGCTGCTGTTGATGGACCATCAAGTAACGTGGCACCTACTGTTGCTAGTTATTCAGTGTATAATTGCAGTGACGATAAGTTGCCTTCTGATGATGGTGAATGGGGATTCCAACTTCCTTGAAAGTCAGCCAAGGATTTGTTAAGATGTGGTATAAAAACATAATGCAAACAAAACATATCCACTTCATTAATTGGATCCAATGCACCCTTAGTTTCAAGCGTAGTAAATAAATTTACATATGAGCTAGAAACGCACTGAGTAACATCTTGCCATATTCTTTCTACTCGCTCATTGTGTGTAGAGCTGCCAGTAATGACACATGATGGATCATCCCATGTAGTAAGCAAATACTAAGCATGTGTCACCACACCTCCATATTTTCTCTGCCATGATCAGAACAAACATGCACAGGTTGCCCATATACATCAACATCCTCCTGGAATGCATCCATAACTGCTGTGGCACAGTTGTTGTTTGCACACTTAATTGATATAGACTAAGCGCTTGGAGAATCAATCCACGCCTGTGTGTATTATTAGCCACCAGAAAATCATCTTATGATTGCCATCTATGTGCCACACATGGTTGGGATGAGGAGTAGAATACAGTCTATGGTTGACAACAGAAGACTGTCGGGACACTATGTTAGTATGGTCAACCCAGTGAATGGCAGTACGGAGTTTTTTTCATGGTATTTTCATATGGAACAATTTAATGTAATAAAATGACAGACTACTTTATTAGAGTGTTAGAAAATCTTTCTATCATTTAACAGGAGATAACTATACAGAGAGATAATTGATGAATACAGATGTCTTTAGTTGTAAGCAAATTCATTGGTCCATATGATGTATATAGCACTTTACTAAGTGTCTATACACACAAACATTCTGAAGGTGTTATGTATATCAATGAAATCCATGAAGACTGTATTTACATACTCTTAAACATCACAGATGTCACAAAATTGTTCCACATGTGCTCAGGGAAACTACTAGACACGTCCCCTAAAATAGAATGCTTTGGGAAACTACTAGATGTGAAAATAAAAACCTTTCAGTTCAGTAACCACTTAAAATTAAGTTACAGCCAGTCTATTCAATTCACATGCACTCATTGCCTGTATCTTATTCAGTAGACTCGAGGTTGCGCCGGATGGATGGTTCCTTCACTGACAAATAGCATACACTCTTCAGCAGGCTTTGCTATTAAACATGTGTTGCAAATAATTCGCCACCTCAGTCTACTGATACAGGCATGAGTAACTGTGAATCAGATAGATGGCTGCAACTTGCTTTTGAACTGAGTGTATAATGGCTTTCGATTGGGTAATTACTTTTCACATTATATCATTGTTTTTTGACAATGGTCATGCAATCTGCAGTAGTTATACAGTACATACTGTACTGTAGTACTTCATTATTTCTTTTAAAAAACAAAAATAACATTACAAAACAACATAGACCATTGCTTAGACTCCACTTTGTATGTATCATGCAATATATTGCTGTATCGTGATACACCAGAGGCAACATATCAATACGTCTACACCCTGTATCATTACTTCCTACTGATTAGGAAAATGAAAAATGTCAAAAACAGTGAAGCTGTGTGTGACGAACCTATCTCAGTGAACGACAAAGCTGTATTTTGTGAAGGCGGTTGCCAAGGGTGGATTTACATAAATGTGTAAGTATAACACGCTCAGCCTTTGACAAATTAAGTGAGTCTGATGTGTAGTACACGCTGTCATTGTATGTTAGCAAGTGAACACTATTATATAGTGAATGCATAGCATTGAAGGGGCAACCCTACTTTTAGCAATCTAGTCTTATTTGCATGTTTGCTTGCAAAGGAATATAATAATGGCCAAAGCAATACAAGTGCTGAAGTCACACAAGTGTGGCATGCATTTTACCTCAAAGATCGTGGTTGGGTAGTGAACAACAATGCCTGGAATCACTTTATTGTGGATTATATAATGGCTTACAGTCGGTAACGCAAGCATGCAGGTTCACTCTGACTAGTACTATATCAAAACTAATTTAATTCAATAATAATATAATATATACAATTAACGTACGTCATGATTAAATCATTATAGGTCTAATACAAAAATCACGTGATAAACTGCACTCCTCCCTTTTCTATAAAAGGTTACAACTTAAAATAAAATCAGTCAGTGAACCTTGGATTTGGCTTACGCACATGAAGCGGATATCTTCGCTGAGAAGTGTCGGTAGGGGGAGCTGAGTCTACAGTACTGCTGGCTGCAGGAGCAGTAACACTATCATCTGGTGAGACCTCCAGTACATCAGTAGTATCTGAACTGTCTAACAATGGGACACCTAGCATTTCAGCATCATCTGTCGCCACATTTGTCTGTGTAGATAGTCTCCATCGATGGTTCACTGATCTGTCTCACATGATCCACATGTCGTCTCCACAACTGTCCAGAGTCCAAACAAACCAAACATGTTAGGGGGCCTTGCATTTTCTCAACTGTTCCCATTATCCATGGCTTGGATGGATCTTGGTCCCTCACTAACACTTTCTGTCCAACTTGGAGGTTCATTTGCCTTGCCTTTTTATCATGGTTCTCCTTCTGAGCTGCTTGCTACTCATTCACTCTCTTATCTGCGTTAGGGTGAAGCAAGTCCAATCTGTTACGGATCATTCTTCCAATAAACAACTGGCAAGGTGGTTCATTAGTTGTAGCATGTGGAGTAAATTGGTAGGTAAACAGGAAATTTGACAGTCAATGGCTGAAACTCAATGGACTGTCATGATTAGCTTTCATTGCCTTTTACAAATCTTTCTGCAGCACCATTACTGGACGGATGATATGGTGCACAGTGGATATGCTTGATCCCATTCAATTTCACAAAATTAGCAAATTCGTCACACACAAATTGTGGTCCATTGTCAGAGACAATTTGCTCAGGCAGTCCATATGCTGCAAATAGCTTACGTAATTCCATAATTATTGTCTTCTGGGCTGTAGTAGAGTGCATCTCGATAACTTCTGACCACTTTGAGTGGGCGTCAACCAATGTTCTGTTCATGAAGGGACCAGTAAAATCTATGTGTACTCTTTGCCAAGGTTTGGCTGGCCAAGGCCAGGGATGCAGTGGAGCTGATGCAGGGGAGTACTTTACTGATTGGCAGGCTACACAACTTCGTGCCTTCTCTTCCAATTCACTGTCTAGAGCCGGCCACCAAAAATAACTTCTTGCAATTGATTTCATCCTAGCTATACCTGGATGATTCTGATGAAGCTCACCAATAAGTTTACTTCATAGTGGACCCGGAATGATTACTCTGTTCCCCCATAGCAAGCAACCACTCTGAGTTGAGAGTTCCTTAGCATGTCTCCAGTATGGCTTCTCATCATCAGACACAGTCTGAGGCCAACCTTTCTGCACATAACTGTATATCTTACTCAACAACTTGTCTTTGCGTGTAGCTGTAGCCACCTGTTCAGCTAACACCGGTAAGGCTTGTAACTGTCCAATCATAAAAGCATCTACATTGCAACCATTGGAAAATGATGATGCACTGACTTCAAGCTGTCATTTCGAATGATCTATTTCTGTTTAACCACAAAAAAATTATAGTCTTAGCATCAAAGTTTACAAGTCTTTGGCTGAGAGTGGAAGGAATGTGATGCTCCCTGCTTGTCCCAGTAAACCACTTCATGAATGGAGAGCAGTCAATAAAGAAGCTACCAGAATATAGCCCCATTGCTGCTTATTGTTCCATCATGCAGGTAAAGTAAAAGTGCCCAGAACATCTGTGTAGTCTTTAAGTTCGCTCATACCTGGGTGTATTATTGAGTGTCTGGTTTGGTTTGAATAGATGAGTAGTGTTTTTGAATGTCTGAGTCGGTCCTCCTGAAGAGTCTTCTGAAACTCCTGGACGTCCAGTCCAACCTTGATGGAGACACAAGGCGCAGGATAGATGGTGGCAGTGGTGTTGGTATGGTCGGCATGTGTGGATGGGCTTCTAAGAATTTTGAAGCCTGATTTCTTGACAGCATGTCAGCAGCATTATTAGATATTCCCGCTATGTGGGTTGCTGTGATGTGAATGTCAAACACTGCCATGAAGAACCACAAACACCTGATGAGGTGCATCACTATTTTATCCTTTGATGAACCTTTATTAATAGCCGCCACCAACCCTTGGTTGTCACAGTGGAACTCAGTATATTTGTATTGAAGTAGTGGTCCCCAAACCACACAGCTAAACACTATAGGCACCAGTTCCTTTGCCATGATGGACCATTCTGATGACCATGGTAGTTGGAATCAATGGCTGGCAAAAACAGCTCCGAAGCCCTATGAGTCAGATGCATCAGTAAAAATATGATTTTGAAAGGTGGGATTGGCTGAGCAGAGGAAGCTGACTCCGTTTCAGCTATTGATGAAGGTGTTCCACTAGTGGAGGTCCGACTGAAAGTTACTGTTCAACCGAGAGAAATGCTGCATATTCTTTATTTTTGCAGCAGTGCTGTACATTAATATTATAGCCACGAAAGTCCGGCCTGGTCTTACTACTTTGCTGGCATGTTGGAGTAACCCACACTACAAAAACAGAATTGATTTCCTTACCTTTAAGGGACTATGGAAAGGTATAGAAATGTCAGATTTCCGCAATATTATTTTACCTTTCTTTTCGTCAGGAATGATCATATTTCCACAACTTTCCTGAAAAGATTCAGCCGTCTTTTTTATCTTTCCTTACCACTTAA
The DNA here is from genome assembly GCF_963678975.1 of Dysidea avara. Classification (NCBI taxonomy): domain Eukaryota; kingdom Metazoa; phylum Porifera; class Demospongiae; order Dictyoceratida; family Dysideidae; genus Dysidea; species Dysidea avara. The sequence goes on from NC_089284.1 coordinate 11,754,026, forward strand.
AGGCTAGGAAAGGTCGTTTTCCCAACAGTAAATGTAAGGAAATGTCACTACTTTTTACCCTCATCCCACCCCTATATTCTGTATAAATTGGTTTAAATGAAAATCAACAAAAGGAAATCCATCCATACATAAAGTACATCATAGTAAAAGTACAAAAAATGTCTGTCTTGAGTGTTTACCAATGAATTCTTTTTCCTTTATCTTGACAAAGTTATCAATGGCAGACTCCTTGCCCAAATGTTTTCTGTGCACTGAAAATGGAAAAAAATAGATGTAATGCCAAAACATTGTACAGTACGATTAAATACCTGTTAGTATTGTATCTTTTTTAGGGACCCGCTGATTATGCTGGCATAATTATGAACATAATAGGTGCCTGAAAGCATTGAGCATAATGCTAGCATAATAGGTAGAATATTTTGTGACAGCATGAATTCTTGCTTATAAAAATAGCAATCGCAGAAAGATTGATATACTCTAATAGAACAATCATATAGCTGACTGTTCTATTAGAGTATATCGATCTATTCTGTGATATGCATTTTGACAAGTAAGTTTGTACTTCAGCCATTTATTATTTATCCATAAACTGGAAATTATTAGCAGAGCATGAGAACTATAATTGGGCATAATTTGAGCATAATGGGTAAGCATTGAGCATAAATTTAAGCATAATAGGTAAATTTTGAGCAGTGCAGCATAGCATAATAGGTAAAAGTATGAGCATAATCGGCGGGTCCCTAATCTTTTTCCAAACAATGTTCCACCTCTTAAAGTCGTATCCTTCTAATAGTGCAGTACATAAGCCCTTAAAATTGACATAGTCGTTCACTTTTTGATAAAAGCATCGATTTTTTTACAGGGTATATGGAGCGTGCACTAAGTGTTTTAAGAAGGGGAGGCACGTAAAAAGTCCTCAGGAACACCCCTATTTGCACCCTGACAAGAAAACCATTTGTTACTATTAAAAATCAATCATGTTTCTATCAAGTTAACTGCTGGGCCTAGTATCATAGTAGTACAAAGCATACAGCTGGAACATAATAGCCCATTAGTAATCTATAAAAAAACAAATAGTTTTCCCACCTAGGCAGTAAACAAAATCACTAAAATTTCCATTTGCAGGGATTCTGTTAAAGTTTTGGACCTTCAATGCTGATGATTGTGTAGTACTATGTACAAGGATCATCCTGATGTGTATCGTTTCTTTATTAAAGGGGTATAACAAAAGTTATTTAATGCTAAAGTCACAGGTGGATAACTCAGCAAAAACCATGAACTACAGCAGTTCAATTATCAAGCACAGAGCTTGAACAAAAGGTCCCTTGTCCTTATACTGGGTACCATATGAAAGGTAATTAAAGTTCTAGTTTAATGAAGGCAGTTGCAAGTTGTTTCAACATCTTGTTCTCAAGTTACAGTGCTTTCAATTCAGTGTAATATAGCATAAGCAAGAAAAGCACACAGATGAGTATTAAGGTATTTCTTAGTGCTTTGATAATGCTCAAAATAAGTATAAAGGAGCTAGGTTCCAATGAAGTGAGATTTTGAGCACTAAGAAGTACCTTATGACACATCCATGTGCTTTTCTTGCTTATACTATATTACACTGAGTTGAAAGCGCTGTAACTTGAGAACAAGATGTTGAAACAATGTGCAACTGCCTTCATTAAACTATAAATTTAATTACCTTTCATATGGTGCCCAGTATAAGGACAAGGGACCTTTTGTTCAAGCTCTGTACTTGATAATTGAACTGCTGTAGTTCATGGTTTTTTGTTGAGCTATCCACCTGTGACTTTAGCATTAAATAACTTTTGTTATACCCCTTTAATAAAGAAACGATACACATCAGGATGATCCTTGTACATAGTACTACACAATCATCAACATTAAAGGTCCAAAACTTTAACAGAATCCCTGCAAATGGAAATTTTAGTGATTTTGTTTACTGCCTAGGTGAGAAAACTATTTGTTTTTTTATAGATTACTATTAGGCTATTATGTTCCAGCTGTATGCTTTGTACTACTATGATACTAGGCCCAGCAGTTAACTTGATAGAAACATGATTGATTTTTAATAGTAACAAATAGTTTTCTTGTCAGGGTGCAAAAAGGGGTGTTCCTGAGGACTTTTTACATGCCTCCCCTTCTTAAAACACTTAGTGCACGCTCCATATACTCTGTAAAAAAATTGGTACTTTTATCAAAAAGTGAACGAATATTTGGCTTAGGCGCTGGACTATAATAGTCATGCCTAATAAAAAAATATATTACTGTATTATAGAATTATCTTTCAAGAAACCTCACCAGGAGATGCCAAAACAGCTTGTCCTGGGCAGCGATCAATACCTGAACAATAATTCTATTATGTACATGCTGAATGGTCTGATGCAGAGAATGCTATTGAAAAGAAGATACGTATGTGAACCACTGCCGGTATTAGAAAAAAACACATCACAATACAAGTACACAATATTTTACAGCTGTACAAAGTGATGGACTAGGAATCCTCCTTGTATTTTGATAGTATGTTTTTGTGCAATAAGGGTTCCCCTCACTACCATAGTCAACCTACTGTCTCATGAAAACCTACCTAGTTCTTACAATTTCTAAACCTCTTTTGATTTTCTTGGCATTAAAAATAAAACATATAAACTGAGTATGAATACATAAGCATAAAACTGCATACAGTAGTACTATACAAAAGCAGCCTAAATTACCTGCCTCTTTAACATTGGACCAAAGTAGCACTACGTTTTTGTATTGGCTAATGGCAATAGGGATACTTTTATCTGATGTGTAGTAAACAATGATGTGCATGCAAAAGCTCAGATTTTGAAGCCACCTTATGAATTTTTTGTTGGATTACCATATAGCTAGTCACTATTTTCATGTCATTGTACCCACAAGCAATCAAGCCAAATGTCACAGCATGGTGAATACTACGCAAAACTATACATTAGTATCAGAAATGTCAAACAATTACACTGTGTCCTAAACTTCTAATACTGCCAAAGTCAAGCAGAATAAATTCACTATGTTTCTACAAAACCACTCTGGTTAGTAGTAAGCACCTCATACAAGCTCTACTTAATTCTGTGTTTGCCCTCCAGTGCCTAACTAGTAAAGTTGATAATACACTTGAGCAATACATGTCAGCGTTGAAACCGGGTCGGGTCATCCGGGTCATCCGGGTCACATTTTCTCCGGGTAATCCGGGTCTGACCCGGTTTACAATTTATCCGGGTCTGACCCGGATTGGATCACGTGAGAAACGAAATTGTTCTTTTGACGACGTGGAACTTATAAACGCTATCGCGTAGCTCTTTCGTGAGCCACGCCCACTTATCGCATTACCAACATACGCTCAGCCACGCTCATTTGTTAGTAAGTGTAGTATGTAGCACAAAATTGAGGGTATCTATGGTGAGGGGTAGCTATTGTCAGTAGGTGAAGACCTTTTTTTTTTTTTTTGGTCTTCAACCTACAGCTAGGCTGAAGTTGCAATATTTACTCAACACGAATCGAACGCTCAAAATGTAGACTCGTTCGCTCACTCGAGACTAGCCGAAACACGTCTCAGCTTTAATTAATCCGGGTCACATCCGGGTCATATCCGGGTCTGACCCGGATTGCTATCCGGGTCTGACCCGGATTGCTATCCGGGTCAGTGGGTCATCCGGGTCAGCAGTAGTGACCCGGTTTCAACGTTGATACATGTATTATGTTATTACAGATTTTTTTGGATCAAGAATTGGATTACAGGATACAGATACACAAAGTGCCACATCACTTACACTTAGAGGAGACACACTTATTGACATACACTCCACACTAACAACCAGTTATCACATTAACAAAACCACTAACCTGAAACTTTAAAAGTTTTCATGTCATCAACTCATTTAGTTTTTGTCTTGTATCTCATCCCTAAAAAATAATGTAAAGGAGTACGTCATACACCTCAAGCATAACCTTCAAAGTCATTCGCTAAACTGTGGTTAGCCGCTAACTCCTAGTTCATTAATCTCGTGATCCGTGTTGCTACACTAAAACCAACTATAACAAACAAACACAGGCAAATTGATGCTTGCCTCTATTGTACTTGGGTATCAAAAGGCGGCACAGCAGTACTGAAAGTTGGGAAACAGACTCGTACAAGGTGATGGCACCCAAGGATGGCACCACAATAGTCTGAAGGCCACGGCAGGATTTCAGGTCAGCAAGCTGCAATCTTTCTCCTCAATCCATGCATGTCACCATCACGACACTTCAGCCTTAAGCCTGAGAGTTAACTGCTCTAGCTAGATCACACATCACTGTCGATCACTCTTCTTTGTTCCAAGTTACAACTTCCGTAAACTAACGTTTCCAAGAAGCATTAGCACAATGATGCGCTGCTGCAGTTTTGCGGTGAAGATAAGTTACTCTGTGATGGCAATAACGACTTCAACTAGGCTACCTGGTGATAATAGCCGAATAGGTAGACTAGATCTAAGTCAGAGTGGCCATGCAGAGCACCCTGTTCCAGTAATTGCTGGCATGGCTGCTTGATGTCTAGCAGTCTAGCTCACGTGTTGTAGCCATAGTCAGTCTCATTCAGTGGTGCACATTCATCAGTAATTAAATTCTTAACTAAATAATTTTCATTACATACATTTAAAAACTTAACAACTTTACATATGTTTACTGTGCAATATAAATATATGGAAAGTTATGAGGCTTTGAAAGATCGTCTTTCCATGAGTTTCCTGAAACAAGGAAATATATGTAAATCCGATCTGTTTTTGTAGTGCCAACCAATGAAAGTATCTCCCTCTTTGTTGCCTTCTTTCAGTGCAACCATGTAGAGAGTTGGCACTTTATGCACATCAATTTGTCATCAGACAGTCTTGCTTACATCTTCTGCATGGCAAGGGCAATGCCAAGGAAGGTGAGACAATGAGATGGTACTTCCAGTTTTTCCATGGCCAAGGGGATTCCCAGATACTTGGCTATGTCCGTCATTTTGTTCAAGTTGTTGAAGCATGTGGGATCGCCAGCTGGTCCCATTGTGAGGAAATTATCCAAATAGTGAATGGTGGGAGATGCTCCCTGCTGATCCAGTAACCATGAAAATAGATCAGCCAGAATGTTCAACAGCTTGGAAGCTGACCTGAGGCTAAATGGGAGGCAGGTGTCGATGTAAATTCCCCCATTCCACTCCATTGCTAGCAGGTGGCGGTCAGCTGGGTGCACTGGCAGTAAACGGAAAGCGCTCTTGATATCCATCTTGGCTAGCAGAGCCCCAGGACCCAACTTAGTTAGAAGGCATCCATGACTATCTTCACGATCTTTGGGATGTCTTTCTTTGTTAGACGAGAACGCTTGGCAGCTGTTGATTTGTTGACTGTCTGATTGCCTCGCTTTCTGGAGGTTGTTCCTGCTGGAAAGGTGTTAGTAATGCTGACCACTGGCAACGGATCTGGCTCTGGTAGTGGCACCACTGCGGGACGAAGTGGGGGGCGGTTTCTTCTTCGAGATTTTGTTCATACGGCGGCCCATTCCGAAGGTAAACTTTTTTTGATGATAACGCGTGGCGTTGTGTATTGCTGCACATGCATTACTCTTATTGATGCATCTCCAATATTCCTGATAATGCCCCATGTCATTGTCAGGTTTGATCAGAGTTGTTGTGTTGCATGCTTGCTTGAGTGTAACACTAACTATGTTTAACTACTTAAATGTCATGAAAAACCACACCACATGATGCTGCCCAACATTCTGGATTTTGCTGCACTGTCAATTCTAATGGAGACATGGTCATCATTATCTCTAGTGTCCAAAGAATGGATCACCAAAGTTTCAGCATAATGTGGTAAGTAGTCTTGGATTTTAGCTACAAAACATGTCCAAGAGTTTGGGCCTAAATTAAAGCTTTACCAGAAGATACAAGAGTTTACTGTATAATGGTCAAGAGACTTTGTAATCAGTTATGTGGTACACACTTTGTGGGTTGCAGAGGACATGGCCAAGAGTTATTAACATTATGTGTGTAACCTTATTTGCTTGGTGTGGCTTAAAATATTTAATCAGCATGCTTACTCATACTCAGGTAGTGTTGCTAGCCTGCAAAGCTAACTTTGGAGTGACAAAAGGCAACTGAAGAATCATTTGGCAGAACTGCTTACTTATTCAGCTGCAGTCTTTAGTTACATTTACAAAATGGAACTTCATCTGCTTTTTGATAGGCCAGCCCCAGTTCCTCATTGATAAACAAAACATTGGCTTGGTCATTGGCCAACTCCTCCATTACGGCATTGACCTGGATTTTTTTTGGAACGTATTGCAGGAATTGTATGACAACCAAAGTTGTCTGCATTTGTTCTATTGTTGCGTCAGTGGTTACAGTCACTGGAAGTACAAAGACATTCAAATAATACATCAATAATTTCACAGGTATTTCTGGTGATGTCTGATGGTAAAGTAAGTGCACATCAAAGCTACATAACTCATCCTTCCAGCTGGCTGCAGCCACTAGTAGTACAAAGACAAGTAAATAATACATTTGAATATAGTAAAATGTAGGTACATACTATAAAGAGCTACCTAATGCATAATTTTTGCTGAAGTAAAACTGTGTGTGCAAAATAATGATGCCTTTATTATGATTACATCATGGAGAGCAGCTGTTTGAACTAACTTTTTGCAAGTTATTTATTTATTAACAATTAATATTAAAATTACCCTATAAAAATGAACTATTATAATATTATGTAAATAATGTCGATCTTTTTGCTTATATACTTGGTGGCATTCACCAATACTTGCTACTGACTTGCCAAATCCAATGAAAACTTCCTAGTATAAGCACTGACCTTGAAGCGAAACATCTCTGCAGTGTCCCTCAAGACATTGACATAGTGAAACAACATTTGTTTGCGGTAACATAGATCCAGTTCTTCATCAGTATTAAAAAAAAGTGTCTTCATTTCCAGCTGCATCAAGCCATAATCAAGGGAATCTTGGAGAGTTCATCCTAAAATGACAACATGCTCACTGAGCATTAGGTAATGCTGTAACTATACATGCTAGAGCTATATAGATACTATTTTGTTTAATACACCAGTAGTAGCCATACCTGTAACCAGTCTAGTTCCCCCTCCTGCATTTTGCATTTTTGAATAGTTTTCACTGATCCCCAGCACAACCAATGATTAATTATCTCTATTTTTAGAGGTAACGAAAATAGAAATTGTAGCCATGTTTCAGATGATGTTTTCTCATGTCTAGTCTCCATTCTTGACGGGGACTCTGCAGGTATGGTGATGTTAAAATCTTTCAGTACTTATAGTTGAAGGTGGCATTTTTAACCAGCTGGTGTGTGTGTGTGTTGTTTTTTTTTACAATTTCATAGAAGTAGTTCTTTCTGATCATCAAGCTAGATTCCCAAGTTTTCCAAACTGTCTTGGGGAGTATGTCCTATAAATGACATTGTCTAATGCTGCAACTACATATATGCTAGTGGCCACAGTAGTATATAGCCATACCTGTGACTAACAGCATTCCTGGGCTTTGAATGCTTTGCGCTGATGGCTGGCTCAAACATCAGTGAATTCTCCCCCTGAACAGCTCGTACTGCCACTTACATAGTACAAACAAAAATAGCATTGTGGATGATATACATACCTGGTATTACCACTGAAGAGTTTTGCTTCTCATTGGCAGACTCCAGTGAATACTGTTTATCAATTTTACTGTAGCATGGATGTGCTGCTGCAGCTTGCAGTGCCATATTTGTCAATATTGATGTAATGGCTGCTATACCTTGCTGTGCTACACATTGAGGACAATGAAAGAGTGTCTGTGGCTTCGAGTAATCTACAAAACTGCTGATTTAAAAGCCCAACGTACTGTGGGTGGCTCCATTTAAGTATGAGCTGAACTGAATCATATGCCATCCACTTTCAGTGTGACCACATACACTGATAACCACCATCATCCATGTAATATGTACATTGTCAGTTCCAAGTTAAAATAACTGATCTTGTGCCTCTTTTACATTTGAACAAGACTTGGTTACAAATGCAGCTTCACAAGTTTAAGTCCTCTATTAGCTGAGGAATATTCGAGGTTCAGCAATTCTGGTAAAGCACCAAGCAATGGTAATGTGACAGTAACAATATTACACGACAGTCATGGGACTAGTCCTGCCAGGATGAGAAAACATCATTGAACATGGCTACAATTTCTGTTATCATTACCTAGGGATAAAGTCAATTGTTGGTTGTGCTGAGAATCAGTGAGAACTATTCAAAATGTAGGAGGAGGAACCAGACTAGTTACAGGTATGGCCACTACGTACTGATGTATTAAACAAAAAATGTACCCATATATAGCTCTAGCATGTGTATGGATTTGGCAAGTCAGCAATCAACTCTTTGCACCAAAGATATGAGTAAAAAGTCATTATTTACAAAATATTAGATGAGCAAGCCTGACCTGTTAATATATTAAGATTATGGAATTTATTATGATGTACACTTATGCAACCAGATGACAGATTAGCAATTAATATTAAAAATAATACGAATACCCTATAAAAATGAAGCTATTATAATATTTTGTAAATAATGACTTTTTACTCATATCTTTGGTGCAAAGAGTTGATTGCTGACTTGCCAAATCCATACACATGCTAGAGCTATATATGGGTACATTTTTTGTTTAATACATCAGTACGTAGTGGCCATACCTGTAACTAGTCTGGTTCCTCCTCCTACATTTTGAATAGTTCTCACTGATTCTCAGCACAACCAACAATTGACTTTATCCCTAGGTAATGATAACAGAAATTGTAGCCATGTTCAATGATGTTTTCTCATCCTGGCAGGACTAGTCCCATGACTGTCGTGTAATATTGATGGTCAAGTTGCCATACTAGTGAATTTTGTAAAAGCAGAATGTGTGAATACACCAACCTGCTCTGTATAACCAGTCTGAAATGCTGTTCCCTGAAAAGTTATTGATAAGTATTGTCATGAAATGATTGACTAATGCAATTATAATAGCTATCATAATCTACTGGGACCATTATTGCATAGAACTGACCTTGACACGCATGTGGATATCATATTAAGTAACTGCAGCAAGTGATATGAGTGAATAACATATTGAGTAACAGCAGCATGCACTCACCAAGAACCAAGGATACCACAGGTACCAATTAGCACTATGGTACCTATATTGTAATTACCATGGCACAACAATGGTTTACGAGTTGCATATAAAACAATATGTACAATTAGTGTAATAATGATGACTGTGAAAAATCATTTCATGAATAAATGTATTACTTTGTGGTACATGTAGACTGTGAATTCCTTAGTGCATGGGGAACATTTTCAGATGTGGTTTCCAAGTACATACTGTAAGGTTGATTTATAAAACTGAATTTCTTGATGCATGCCATGCTCTGATAAAAATTTAGGGGTGAAGTGGATAATTAATAATTAATTAACAGAACAAAATTTGACTCTTCACATGATAAGGAATAGGCATCTAGATAATCTTTTTATGTAAATTATATCCAGTTTCCAACCCCTATCATGTCACACCTGGCACAAATGATGGTAGGAACTGCTTGAATATATACATGTATCTCAATACTTTTCCGAAAGTACTGCGCAACATCCAGAGAAGTTGTCTGCATTTACTTCTGTTGTGGTGTCAGTGGTCACAGCCACTAGAAGTACAACAACAAGCAAATGATACATCAATGCATCTCTGTTTATCTTCGAGCTTTATGCATATAGGTAAAGAGCTAGCTAATGCATGTGTCATTATAATCATTGCTGAATTAAAATTATGTGTGTGCATAATTGCATTATTTTTGTAGTAGACTAATAGCTATTTTGCAACGGTGACGTTGTTTTCATGGACAATCCTTGTTGTCAGTCTGATTTGTCTTGTCCACCGGCAGTTGACAATTTTGCCTCAATTCATGCTAAACCTCACCTTCATACAAATCATATTGGCTTATTAATGCTAAAAATATTCTTGTAACTATCTTGTTGTCCTTTAATAGTAGCTATTTACTGGTGTGGATATACAATACATCCTTTACAGTGTCAATGTCAACATTTCTTAGCTATCACGAGATGAATGATCATGCCTCCTCTGTCGGTTGAACAATTGTTGGATTAATGCATCCACAATGGAATCCATAATGCCACATGAAGCCATTACCTCTGATTAAGCATTTATGACATTCCTAAATAAAAAAGAACTTTAAGGAGTGTACTATAAGAGTAAAATTTCAAGGAGTGCACTGTAAAAGTATCTTACCAAGCAACAACCCTTCTCTAATGTTTATCAGTAAACAATGTCCTGATCTTTGGCTTTTGTGCTTGCTATAAATTACATGATTGAAACTTACATTACATACTTTCTCCTACATAAAATATAAGTTGTGGTTTTGCTGATTTTTGGCTAGAAGTGGTTGGTAATTAGCAACATGCAGTGTTCCGTTATGTTCAGTCATGACTTAAAATAGTGGACTTAAAGATGAACACTAAACAAACCTGCTTGTGTATTAAGTACATTGTGTAGTGGAGAAATTCTCAATACAAGCAACACATATTCACACATTTGCAGTATCCAGTAACCTTAACAACTAATTAATGGACTTATCATAATAATAATATTTCTTTCAAACTACATTTCTCTTCTATGTAGTCTTGCCTCTCATAACAGGTGCACACAGTAAAGGCAATAGTTGCTACATAAAGTCTTACAACAAAAATGTATTGCATAGAAAAATATAAATCTGAACACAATTCCTGTTATCTTTGATAATGATAAAAAGCCATGATTAAAATAAGTGTATGTGACTTGGTGAACTATCATGTACTTAACCTAAATCAGAGCATTGTTTCACTTCATGGCAACAGGCTTCATGTACATTCCACTTGTTCTAATGGTTGTGGTCCTAGTGTTCACCATCAGAGTCACTCACACACAGAGTGATTTGAGGGTGACAGCTAGCCCACCACAGTCATTCAACTAACACTGTCACATGTGTCGCTAACATAGTCCTGGGTATCAACTCTTGTAAAGATCACTGAATTGTGTGACCTTGAGAGTTGATGTCTGGGTAGTTAATGTTGCTAAGGAGATTCTTAACTCAGAAGATTATACATGCATGATTATACATCAAACTGATCACAGTACACAAGTAATAATTTATTTCTATGTCATTTCTGCCCAACTGTAACCTCACCTGACCTTAAACACTTTAATATTGCTTCAGGATATGTGTATGTATCTGTTAAGTGGTTCAGGATAATATGTGTAAATATCTGCTAAGTGGTTTGGTATGATCTTTCCATATGTGGTACGGTCAATTACAGCAATGACAGACTGTCCATTATAGCAAAGAGAGGTGCCATTTACTTTAGACTGTACACTACAGCAAAAAGAGGTGCCATTTGCTTTAGACTGGAGATGGTCAAGTACCAGTCACTTCCTCTGATTGATAGATATAGACTAATATAGCAGAAGTTAATAGTGATTATTCATGAAAATAACACCAATACTATGTTGTCATGCGTGCAGAGTAAACCACGTATGGAAAGAGGCTAAAAATTGGTACTCGGATAGATATAAAGATACAGCACAAAAATCAACAGTGTGTAACAATTATGCGATTGAGATTTGCTAATAAAAAGTTATTACTTGCCATGCTTCAGTACCAGACAAACCACTCAGGAGAATGGGTTGAAAATTGGTGTATAGATGGATTAATCATTTTAGAAAGACCCTTCAGAAGAATTGGATTTAAATCCATTGAGTTATGATACGAAAACCAACTACATAGTAGAGCAGTCAGCAAGAAATAAATATTACTTTATTAAAGCTGGTCACAAGTCACTTTGTGGGGAATTTAACTCTGATGTATGTAAGCCACACTTTATGTAAGCCACACTCTTGCATCAGTTTCCATTATGGTATCCTGAGCACAGCAGGGATATATATAACACTTCTTATTGTTTCACTGTGATTCAATTAATATCGTGCACTACTCCAGCTTGTTTCAGTACTTTTTATCGATGTGCTATGGTCCCTACTCTAGTTGAAAATTCCAAATTTTTCTGTGTACTTGTTTGTTAACTTTTTTTGTTATGGCTGGTGAACCCACGCATACTGCATCTGAAATGGCACTGCACATCCCAATTATCATCTGAAAAGTGAAGTATCCATTACGCTTTGTTGTCGGCTATGTTCAACTCGTTACACAGTAGTACAAATCAAGAACTGTTTGAAAAGTACCTCTGCTATCAAAATAGCCACTATGACAAATACAGACGATTTCCGTTATGAAGGGAAGCCATCGCGTGTTATCGCCAAATTGACATTTTTCGCTGTCAGCAAAGATGAATGGGACACAAAGGAGGACACTGGTAAGTCCATGAAGAATGCATTCTACGTACTGCAGTATGCCAAAAGGCACCTTTCGGGCCAAAGCGACATCGAACAGTGAATAAATCAAGCCCGTAGCCTTAGCCGTTATCAAGTTACGCTTGCCTGAAGGCATCAGTAAGTTACTCAGTCTCAGTCTGTCAATAGAAAATTCTGTTAAATAATTTTTTTAAAATTCTGGAGCAACTTGTTGAATATGTTTCGGGTTGATCTGAAAGCTTGTTTGGGCTTAGTTTTACCTAACTAATACTGCCTCATTGTTGTCTGGGAAAATTAGGCTGTTTTTTTGGGTGATGTTATTTCATGGGCCACACCTTCTCCTTTGTTGTCCCTACTATACAGTACTATCGTAGTATATGATACAGATGACTTTCTATGGAACACTATTCCCCTTTGCATCCTACAACTGTCAAATCCAATTGCATTCCGAATGCACATCATCGTTTTCTTTTGTGTGAACTCTGTACTTTAAACTGTTCTGTTTTGTCTGTTGTTGTAATTGTTAATGTGTTGTGTACATATATTATTTGCATATTTGTGTAGGGAGCACTTCTGCAGGCAATACCGTCTGTGTACCCATGTCTTTGATAAAATTGGTAATCTAATCTAATCTTTAAATATATGTAGAGTACAATATAACGGTCAGCCCTCGGCCATTTTCCAACCAAGCGATGCTGTTGACCGATCAATGTAGCTGTTGGTCGGCCATTTATGCTGATCAAATTAATTACAACTGTAATTCTTTATTATTAGTCTTTATAACATGTAATATTATAGATTGTCGTATCGTTAACTTTCCTTAACGAAGCTATTTAATCACTACGTGAAGTCTCGATCCCGTCGAAGCATTGACTCGATGCGCATGCATAAGCTAGAGCACTGCACCTAGTATTTACCCAAGTTATCGATTGTGGGTTACTGTCGATGTTGTGAAGAAGCGATCACTACACTGACTACACGAGTGGCGCCTTCCAAGAGAAGAAAAGAAAGTAATGTTTGCGAAGTGGAGGTACGATATTAAGTATAAGATGGCCATTTCATGGTTATAATCTGTAGAGATGCAGTGGCTGGAGAAAGTGGAATGAAAGTCACGTGATGAAAGTGTTCTGCACCCAGAAAGTTCGAGAGTAAGTTTTGACCTATTGCTATTCACAAGAGAAACTTTAGCTATAGCTAGTTGATAATTCAATATGTGCTGACTTAACACTACTTGTAACAAAGCATTTAGCCTAGCTAAGTCAACAAACTGGCTGTACAATACATTGATTCAGTTTTTTTTTGTAAAATATGTATGCAGCAGCAACACAAATTTTGTACATGTATTACTAATAAACAATTCTCTGTAAAATGCATGTGCATAAAGTTCAGTGATAAGTAGCTGAAAGTGATCTCAGATTCAATCTCAGAGTGATCCTTTTTCAAAAATTTCCCTGGGGGGGCCTGCCCCCAGACCCCCCTAGAAGGCTTGTTCTTCACACTGTGGGGTGTGCTTCACACACTAGGACAGTACACCTCTATCTTATGGCCATGCAATTTCAGAAATGGCCAATCAAATTTACTTTTGATTGGCCATTCTGTCCGAGCAATAATTTTCCCTTATATTGTACACTGATATGTGACCCGCTGAGCAAAAACCGGCCATTTTCACACAATCCTCAAATTCCATTTTATTGCTTCACTGTTATTTATAGTAACAAAGGAGTGGACAGCCAAAGTTTCAGCCTTTTGTGATCAATGATTTTGGAGTTATAGTGCTAGACAGTTGAAACGGGAATAAGCTTGATTTGTGTATGGCAAATAAATTACAGGAGCTTGTTTAATTAATAAATTATATGTAATGTACAGAAGCAAGTGTAAACGTGCATAAAAGGTGTGGTGTGTGTGCAAATATTATTAACTGTTAATTAGATCTTTACAGTTTTGTAATGTTGTCCAATTAATTATAGTATCTGGTAATTTGTTCCACAATTTAATTGCATTGGTGTAAAAGGAATATTTAAACGAATTAACTCTTGTAAATGGTTGCTTGAACCTATTTGAATGCCCTCGGGTGGGTAAATTATTCCTGGTAAGTGAGTTCCCTGTTTCAATTTCAACAAGATTATTAACAATTTTGTAGATCATTATCAGTCTCAGGTTTTCCCTTCTAGCTTGAAGTGTTGTCCAGTGCATCCTACAGTATTTAACATGTTAGTGATACTATAGAGTACATTGAAAAATCATTACAAACACATCTTGCTGTTTTCCTTTGTAATTTTTCTATTAGTCAGAGTATATGGTGACCAAACTACATGCACAAACATACTCTAATATAGGTCGCACTAAAGAAAGATAGCATCTTTCCTTTATGCTTGAAAAATTGCACTGCAGAAATGCTCGGACATTATTTGCTTTGTTGCATACAAAATTAACATGGAAATTCCAAGAAAGTGCTTTGTTAATATGAACTCCCAAGTACTTGGCTTGTAACTTGCTGAATCTTAACATTGTTTATGAAATATTGCGTAGCAAAAGGTGGAGATTTATTAGTTACTCTTAGATGTTCACATTTTATGGGATTAAATCTCATCATCCAGTGTTCAGCCCATTCCTGTAGCATGTTAATATCCTCTTTTAGGGTTTTACTGTACTCTGGAGAATTAATCTCTCTGTACAGAAGAGCATTATATCTGCATACAACTTTAAAGTGGACTTAATTTTATCAGGCATGTCATTCACATAAATAATAAAGGTCCCATTACTGAACCTTGGGGGACTCCTGGGCTGTGCTGTTTACTGTAACCTGCTGAGATCTGTTCATAAAGAAGGACTCGATCCATTGCAGTAATTGCCCATTAATACCATGTGTACTTAGTTTGTGAACCAATCAGTCTGTTCACCATGAACTGGCACATCAATCAAGGTAGGTGCACCTAGTTTCTCCGGTGGCTAAAGAAGAAGGCAATTTCAACAATTAAATGATTAAATGACAATGATAAACTTTATTTCTACCGCACCATAGATACACGCCCATAACTCATGTACCATACACTGTATGAACACAAAACAAAGATTTTCTTACTACCTATGAACAGGAGATTCCAGTGGTGTATAGGTGTTATTGATTTGAGCTTTTTTTTCAGTACAAAACGAAGCAATTGAAATGTGCATAAAATTTTTAAGTAGCGCATGGGTCATTAGTAGGCAATCACACACATTTCCGTGCAATTATCCTCATCAGCCAAAATTATATACACTCGGCTTCACCTGGTGCAATTTTGACTAATACTCATACAATTATTCCCTAATTGCACTCAAATGTGTGTGATTACTAGTGCATAAACAAATTAATGTTGATTTTGCCTTCGAAGGTTTGGGTGCAACCTTCGAAGGTTTGATAAGTATTACACTGTAAAAAAATTAGTAGTGAATTTCACTAACTAATTTCTTCCACAATACTCACTATTAATTTTTGTGTGGTGACATTCACAACTTGTAGTGACCCTCACTACAAAATGTCACTACACAAGAATAGTGAGTATTGTGGCAGACATTAGTAGTGACCTTCACTACATTTAGTAGTGACCTTCACTACATTTAGTAGTGACCTTCACTAGCTTGTTTTTTTTTACTGCGTAGATATACAATTTTGAAGTTATTATGTATCATGAATTTGTTTCAGTGGTATTGTAATAAGCTTGCATGTTATTGTAGATAAATAATGATATCCATGGCCATTAGTTTAACTTTCACAGTACCGAAGATTAGATCAATATCTATATCGCAAAGTGATTCCATTGCAGGATGTGATGTTCAAATGTAAACAGGTGATTGCATCATTCTTCCAGTACTTAAAAGGCTTTTCGATCGGATTGGCTGGTTATTATATAATTTATTGTTACACTTAAAAAGCTTCACATGTCAGCAATTCTGATTGAATGCTCAAAATATCAACATTTGTTGCATTTAAAAGGCTTCTGTTGCCAACCTATTTGATTGGCTAATCATTATATTACTTTCTTGTTATACTATCAGTTCCTATAATTAAACAAACACATTAACAAAAGTATTTCAAACTCTGTGATATGTATTGCCATGTATATAAAGATGTGCATTTACACATCTTAAGACATAATCACAGTTAGTCAGCATAGCAGAGATAATTAACACATGCTGAAATAGAATTATGATGCAGTATTATGCTCCTTTGAAATGAAGAGTGTCCACTATGACAACTAAATATTCAGCATTTTCTGCAATAGATATCTGCATTGCTCCAATATACCATTAACTGCTGTAATAAAGTCATTGTGGTACTCGTCAACAGTTTTACTGCCATACACAGCAGATTGAAACACTTCAATTCCTTTACCATCATACCTATTGTTACTGTCAATATACTCCCCTGATGTTCAGTCACCAAATCTTCCTATGTTAATAGCTAGAAAGCTGTAGTGATATGTGTATTGCACATTTTAAGAAGTACTTCAAAATCTAGAATACTTAATAGATAACATTGTTTTTGGTTCTAAGTGAAAATGCTGCATACTTGTTTATGCTAACGTTTAGAACTCTTGCAACATATTTTTTGCTGTCTTCTATTATTCTAGGACTAGGACGTGCCATGGCAAGAACATTTTTTCATCTCCATATTCTTGCTCATTGATCTCATGATTTATTGTAATTCTGTCTGACTGCACCCACACCAAAATGAAAACCAATAAGTTATATTGTCTTTGAGCAGGCTGTAGGACCAGGTGTCCTACAGACCTTCAGCACTTGTGCTGTAAAGCATTAATAAATAAATAAATAAAATTATATCTGTTTGATTTTTGTCAGCTGACAATGTAGGATATTGCTCCAACTGTTTAGTAGTATAAGACAAAAATACTGTTTTTATCACTTCAAAGTGAAAATGATCTAAAAAGATTTATAGCATTGCTAAATTTGTGCAGCTCAGTATTACATTTGCTGTGCTTTATCATATCATTATTGAGGTATATTCCTCCAGGAGGTACTTCATAAGCTGGAGTTACCACTACTACTTGCATGTCTAATTAACTCCATGTTACTAAAGGCAGGATACCATGTTTCGCTGTCTCCTTAGTCCAGTATTCTATATCTAAATAATCTCTAAAACATAGCTTGTGTGCTAAATCAAGTATTGTTCTTGGAAATTCAAGTACAGAATTGCCTGCAAATGGTTCCACAACACTTAAATTTCCAGATTGGTTTTCCCACTTCTGAAATGACCACATGTTTAGTAATGAATTCGTCTGTTGCTTTCAGTAGCTAATACAAAGTGCAAATCCAGTCAGTGGCCATTGACGATTGTCATTTACAGGTTGATGACTGTCGTCTTTACTCTCATCTAATGCTTGACTACTTTCACTCAGTGTTTGGCTGCTCTTATGTATAACATACGTAAGTGTCCTCAGTTTTATGAGAAAAATCTGGATGGTTATCGTGTAATGGATGACCATTTTCATCTGTAATCTTAACATGATCATTGTTAGGCTGATACCTTTCATATAATAATGGAAGTCCGTTATCACTGTAAAATGTAATTTATTGCATCACAATAAATTGAAGTTAACATGCATGCTGCAAATGTAAGAATATAAGAACTTGCATATAATTGCTGTAGTCTAAGTGCATGCTATCACCTAAGGGTGCGCTTTGACCTAAGCATGCGCAGTAATGGTGAAAATGGTTTCAAGCATTACATAATTTGCAAACTGGTTTAACAGGTTCGGGTCATGTGACTCATCATGTTCTTGAAATGCCCTATGATTTCCTCAGCTGCCCGTTATTCATCCAAACTCATTCTCTTTATAGCGTATGTTATATTTATATATCTGCATTGCTCCAATATACCATTAGCTGTGGTAGTATAGTAATTGTGGTTCTCGTCAACAGTTTTACTGCCATACACAGCAGTTTGAAACACTTCATTCAGTTTCTTTACCATCATACCTATTGTTACTATCATAGTCAAAGTACTCCCCTTATGTTCAATCATCAAATCTTCCTACATTAATAGCTAGAAACCTGTACTGATGTTTGTCTAAGAAGTACTTCAAAATTATTTCTCTAGAATACTCAATGGATACCATTGTTTTTGGTTCTGAATGAAAATGCTGCATACTTGTTTATGCTAACGTTTAGAACTCTTGCAACATATTTTTTGCTGTCTTCTATTATTCTAGGACTAGGACGTGCCATGGTAAGAACATTTTCTTCACCTCCGTATTCTTGCTCAATGATCTCATGATTTATTGTAATTCTGTCTGACTGCACCCCTCACCAAAATGAAAACCAATAAGTTATATTATACCTGTTTGATTTTTGTCAGCTGACAATGTAGGATATTGGTCCAACTGTTTAGTAGTATAAGACAAAAATACTGTTTTTATCACTTCAAAGTGAAAATGATCTAAGAGGGTTTATAGTATTGCTAGATTTCTGCAGCTCAGTATTACATTTGCTGTGCTTTATCATATCATTATTGAGGTATATTCCTCCAGGAGGTACTTCATAAGCTGGAGTTACCACTACTACTTGCATGTCTAATTAACTCCATGTTACTAAAGGCAGGATACCATGTTTCACTGTCTCCCTAGTCCAGTATTCTATATCTAAATATTCTCTAAAACATAGCTTGTGTGCTAAATCAAGTATTGTTCTTGGAAATTCAAGTACAGAATTGCCTGCAAATGGTTCCACAACACTTAAATTTCCAGATTGGTTTTCCCACTTCTGAAATGACCACATGTTTAATAATGAATTCGTCTGTTGCTTTCAGTAGCTAATACAAAGTGCAAATCCAGTCAGTGGCCATTGACGATTGTCATTTACAGGTTGATGACTGTTGTCTTTACTCTCATCTAGTGCTTGACTACTTTTACTCAGTGTTTGGCTGTTCTTATGTGTATGTCAGTTTTATGAAAAAGTCTGGATGGTTATCAATAAGTGTAATGGATGACCATATTCATCTGTAATCTTAACATGATCATTGTTAGGTTGATGCCTTTCATATAATAATGGAAATCCGTTATCACTGTAAAATGTAAATTTATTGCATCACAATAAATTGAAGTTAACGTGCATGCTGCAAATCTAAGAATATAAAACTTGCATATAATTGCTGTGACCTAAGTGCACGCTATCACCTAAAGGTGCGCTATGACCTAAGCACGCGCAGTAATTGTGTAAATGATTTCAA
Organism: Dysidea avara; assembly: GCF_963678975.1. Classification (NCBI taxonomy): domain Eukaryota; kingdom Metazoa; phylum Porifera; class Demospongiae; order Dictyoceratida; family Dysideidae; genus Dysidea; species Dysidea avara. The sequence continues at coordinate 11,773,692 of NC_089284.1, forward strand.
GCGTTACACAATCTGCAAACTGGTTTAACAGGTTCGGGTCATGTGACACACCACGTTCTCGAAAGGTGAATGACCTAGTAAAACCCGCCCTATGATTTCCTCAGTTGCCCGTTTTTCATCCAAACTCATTCTCTTTATAGCGTATGTTATATAATCCATATTTATATATCTGCATTGCTCCAATACCATTAGCTGCTGTAATATAGTAACTGTGGTACTCGTCAACAGTTTTACTGCCATACACAGTAGTTTGAAACATTTCAGTTTCTTTACCATCATACCTATTGTTACTGTCATAGTCAAAGTACTCCCCTTATGTTCAGTCAAATCTTCCTACGTTAATAGCTAGAAAACTGTACTGATATGTGTCTAAGAAGTGCTTCAAACTTATTTCTCTAGAATACTCAATGGATACCATTGTTATTGGTTCTGAATGAAAATGCTGCATACTTGTTTATGCTAACGTTTAGAACTCTTGCAACATATTTTTTGCTGTCTTCTATTATTCTAGGACTAGGACGTGCCATGGCAAGAACATTTTCTTCACCTCCATATTCTTGCTCAATGATCTCATGATTTATTGTAATTTTGTCTGACTGCACCCTACACCAAAATGAAAACCAATAAGTTATATTATACCTGTTTGATTTTTGTCAGCTGACAATGTAGGATATTGGTCCAACTGTTTAGTAGTATAAGACAAAAATACTGTTTTTATCACTTCAAAGTGAAAATGATCTAAGAGGGTTTATAGTATTGCTAGATTTCTGCAGCTCAGTATTACATTTGCTGTGCTTTATCATATCATTATTGAGGAATATTCCTCCAGGAGGTACTTCATAAGCTGGAGTTACCACTACTACTTGCATGTCTAATTAACTCCATGTTAATAAAGGCAGGATACCATGTTTCACTGTCTCCTTAGTCCAGTATTCTATATCTAAATATTCTCTAAAACATAGCTTGTGTGCTAAATCAAGTATTGTTCTTGGAAATTCAAGTACAGAATTGCCTGCAAATGGTTCCACAACACTTAAATTTCCAGATTGGTTTTCCCACTTCTGAAATGACCACATGTTTAATAATGAATTCGTCTGTTGCTTTCAGTAGCTAATACAAAGTGCAAATCCAGTCAGTGGCCATTGACGATTGTCATGTACAGGTTGATGACTGTTGTCTTTACTCTCATCTAGTGCTTGACTACTTTTACTCAGTGTTTGGCTGTTCTTATGTGTATGTCAGTTTTATGAAAAAGTCTGGATGGTTATCAATAAGTGTAATGGATGACCATATTCATCTGTAATCTTAACATGATCATTGTTAGGTTGATGCCTTTCATATAATAATGGAAATCCGTTATCACTGTAAAATGTAAATTTATTGCATCACAATAAATTGAAGTTAACGTGCATGCTGCAAATCTAAGAATATAAAACTTGCATATAATTGCTGTGACCTAAGTGCACGCTATCACCTAAAGGTGCGCTATGACCTAAGCACGCGCAGTAATTGTGTAAATGATTTCAAGCGTTACACAATCTGCAAACTGGTTTAACAGGTTCGGGTCATGTGACACACCACGTTCTCGAAAGGTGAATGACCTAGTAAAACCCGCCCTATGATTTCCTCAGTTGCCCGTTTTCCATCCAAACTCATTCTCTTTATAGCGTATGTTATATAATCCATATTTATATATCTGCATTGATCCAATACCATTAGCTGCTGTAATATAGTAACTGTGGTACTCGTCAACAGTTTTACTGCCATACACAGTAGTTTGAAACATTTCAGTTTCTTTACCATCATACCTATTGTTACTGTCATAGTCAAAGTACTCCCCTTATGTTCAGTCAAATCTTCCTACATTAATAGCTAGAAAGCTGTACTGATATGTGTCTAAGAAGTGCTTCAAAATTATTTCTCTAGAATACTCAATGGATACCATTGTTATTGGTTCTGAATGAAAATGCTGCATACTTGTTTATGCTAACGTTTAGAACTCTTGCAACATATTTTTTGCTGTCTTCTATTATTCTAGGACTAGGACGTGCCATGGCAAGAACATTTTCTTCACCTCCATATTCTTGCTCAATGATCTCATGATTTATTGTAATTTTGTCTGACTGCACCCTACACCAAAATGAAAACCAATAAGTTATATTATACCTGTTTGATTTTTGTCAGCTGACAATGTAGGATATTGGTCCAACTGTTTAGTAGTATAAGACAAAAATACTGTTTTTATCACTTCAAAGTGAAAATGATCTAAGAGGGTTTATAGTATTGCTAGATTTCTGCAGTACAGTATTACATTTGCTGTGCTTTATCATATCATTATTGAGGTATATTCCTCCAGGAGGTACTTCATAAGCTGGAGTTACCACTACTACTTGCATGTCTAATTAACTCCATGTTACTAAAGGCAGGATACCATGTTTCGCTGTCTCCTTAGTCCAGTATTCTATATCTAAATAATCTCTAAACATAACTTGTGTGCTAAATCAAGTATTGTTCTTGGAAATTCAAGTACAGAATTGCCTGCAAATGGTTCCACAACACTTAAATTTCCAGATTGGTTTTCCCACTTCTGAAATGACCACATGTTTAATAATGAATTTGTCTGTTGCTTTCAGTAGCTAATACAAAGTGCAAATCCAGTCAGTGGCCATTGACGATTGTCATTTACAGGTTGATGACTGTTGTCTTTACTCTCATCTAGTGCTTGACTACTTTTACTCAGTGTTTGGCTGCTCTTATGCATAACATACGTAAGTGTCCTCAGTTTTATGAGAAAAATTTGGATGATTATCGTCAGTGTTGGGAGTAACGTGTTACTTGTGTAACGCGTTATGTAATATATAACACTGGTTATCGTGTAATGGATGACAATTTTCACTGAGAGTTCAGCTACAAAGAAACCATCAGGTGGAGAGTTCAGCTACAAACAAATCACCCTGTAGAGAGTTCAGCTAGAAGAAGTCACCTTGTAGAGAGTTCAGCTACAAAGAAACCATCATGTAGAGAGTTCAGCTACAAAGAAACCACCATGGATGCAGAAAATTTAGCTGCAAACAAATCACCTGTAGAGAGTTCAGCTAGAAACAAATCACCCTGTAGAGAAATCAGCTAGAAGAATTTATCTTGTAGAGAGTTCAGCTACAAAGAAACCATCCTGTATATAGTTCAGAGATCAGCTGCTAAAAAATATCCTGTGGGGAATAATGGGCATATTTATTACATGCCCATTATTCCCCACAGGATATTTTTTAGCAGCTGATCTCTCTACTGGGTGACTTAAAATATAGCTGAACTATATACAGGATGGTTTCTTTGTAGCTGAACTCTCTACAAGATAAATTCTTCTAGCTGATTTCTCTACAGGGTGATTTGTTTCTAGCTGAACTCTCTACAGGTGATTTGTTTGCAGCTAAACTTTCTGCATCCATGGTGGTTTCTTTGTAGCTGAACTCTCTACATGATGGTTTCTTTGTAGCTGAACTCTCTACAAGGTGACTTTTTCTAGCTGAACTCTATACAGAGTAATTTGTTTGCAGCTGAACTCTCTACATGATGGTTTCTTCGTAGCTGAACTCTCTATAAGGTGACCTCTTCTATAGCTGAATTCTTTACATGGTGTCTAGTTTCTAGCTGATCTCTCTATAGGGTGATTTGTTTGCAGCTGAAATCTCTACAGGGTGATTTGCTTGTAGCTGAACTCCTTACATTGTGTCTAGTTTCTAGCTGATCTCCACAGTGTGATTTGTTTGTAGCTGATCTCTCTACAAGTTGATTTGTGTGTAGCTGATCTCTCTGCAGGTTGATTTGTTTGTAACTGATCTCTCTACAGGGCAATTTGTTTGTAGCTGAACTCTCTATAAGGTGATTTGATCTCTCTGCAGGTTGATTTGTTTGTAGCTGAACTCTCTAAAGGGTCATTTGCTTGTAGCTGAACTCCTTACATTGTGTCTAGTCTCTAGCTGATCTCTCTACAGGGTGATTTGTTTGTAGCTGATCTCTCTGCAGGTTGATTTATTTGTAGCTGAAGTCTCTACAGGGTGATTTGTTTCTAGCTGATCTCTCTACAGGGTGATTTTTTGTAGCTGATCTCTCTGCAAGTTGATTTGTTTGTAGTCGATCTCTCTACAGGGTAATCTGTTTGTAGCTGAACTGTCTATAAGGTGATTTGTTTGTAGCTGATCTCTCTGCAGGTTGATTTGTTTTAGCTGAACTCTCTACAGGGTGATTTGTTTGTAGCTGATCTCTCTGCAGGTTGATTTGTTTCTAGCTGAAGTCTCTACAGGGTGATTTGTTTCTAGCTGATCTCTCTACAGGGTGATTTTTTGTAGCTGACCTCTCTTCAGGGTGATTTGTTTCTAGCTGATCGCTCTTCAGGTTGATTTGTTTGTAGCTGAAATCTCAACAGGGTGTATTGCTTGTAGCTGAACTCCTTACATTGTGTCTAGTTCCTAGATGATCTCTCTACAGGGTGATTTGTTTGTAGTTGATCTCTCTGCACATTGATTTTTTTGTAGCTGAACTCTCTACAGGGTGATTTGTTTCTAGCTGATCTCTCTACAAGTTGATTTGTGTGTAGCTGATCTCTCTGCAAGTTGATTTGTTTGTAGTCGATCTCTCTACAGGGTAATTTGTTTGTAGCTGAACTGTCTATAAGGTGATATGTTTGTAGCTGATCTCTCTGCAGGTTGATTTGTTTTAGCTGAACTCTCTACAGGGTGATTTGTTTCTAGCTGATCTCTCTACAAGTTGATCTCTGTGTAGCTGATCTCTCTGCAAGTTGATTTGTTTGTAGTCGATCTCTCTACAGGGTAATTTGTTTGTAGCTGAATTGTCTATAAGGTGATATGTTTGTAGCTGATCTCTCTGCAGGTTGATTTGTTTTAGCTGAACTCTCTACAGGGTGATTTGTTTCTAGCTTATCTCTCTACAGGTTGATTTGTGTGTAACTGATCTCTCTACAGGCTGATTTGTTTGTAGCTGATCTCTCTGCAGGTTGATTTGTTTCTAGCTGATCTCTCTACAAGTTGATTTGTTTGTTGCTGATCACTCTAAAGATTGATTTGTTTGTAGCTGAACTCTCTGCAAAGTGATTTGTGTGTAGCTGAATTCTATAGGGAGTGATTTAATTGTAGGTGAACTCTCTACAGGGTGCATGACTTGTTTATAGCTGAACTCTCTACAAGTTGATTTGTTTGTTGCTGATCACTCTAAAGATTGATTTGTTTGTAGCTGAACTCTCTGCAAAGTGATTTGTGTGTAGCTGAATTCTCTAGGGAGTGATTTAATTGTAGGTGAACTCTCTACAGGGTGCATGACTTGTTTATAGCTGAACTCTCTACAAGTTGATTTGTTTGTTGCTGATCACTCTAAAGATTGATTTGTTTGTAGCTGAACTCTCTGCAAAGTGATTTGTGTGTAGCTGAATTCTCTAGGGAGTGATTTAATTGTAGGTGAACTCTCTACAGGGTGCATGACTTGTTTATAGCTGAACTCTCTACAAGTTGATTTGTTTGTTGCTGATCACTCTAAAGATTGATTTGTTTGTAGCTGAGCTCTCTGCAAAGTGATTTGTGTGTAGCTGAATTCTCTAGGGAGTGATTTAATTGTAGGTGAACTCTCTACAGGGTGCATGACTTGTTTATAGCTGAACTCTCTACAAGTTGATTTGTTTGTTGCTGATCACTCTAAAGATTGATTTGTTTGTAGCTGAACTCTCTGCAAAGTGTTTTGTTTGTAGCTGATCTCTCTGCAGGATAATTTGTTTGTAGCTGAACTCTCTGCACAGTGATTTGTGTGTAGCTGAATTCTCTAGGGAGTGATTTAATTGTAGGTGAACTCTCTACAGGGTGCATGACTTGTTTATAGCTGAACTCTCTACAAGTTGATTTGTTTGTTGCTGATCACTCTAAAGATTGATTTGTTTGTAGCTGAACTCTCTGCAAAGTGTTTTGTTTGTAGCTGATCTCTCTGCAGGATAATTTGTTTGTAGCTGAACTCTCTGCACAGTGATTTGTGTGTAGCTGAATTCTCTAGAGAGTGATTTAATTGTAGGTGAACTCTCTACAGGGTGCATGACTTGTTCATAGCTGAACTCTCTTCAGTGTGACTTGTAATGTTCTGAATCTCTACAGTGATATAATTGTAGCTTAATTCTCCACAGGGTGACTTGCTTCTTGCTGAACTGTCTATAAGATTAACTGTTTGCAGCTGAAGTCCCTACAGAATAACTTGTAATGTAATAGAATTCTATAATGGAGTAAATAAATTAGCTGAATGCTCTATTAGGGTGACTGTTCTATTAGAGTATCTCGATCTCGCATTTGCTACACAGAGTTGGCTTTCGAATCATAACTCAGTGGTTTGTAATCCAATTCTTCTATACTACTGCAAGGACTTTCTATGAAGAATATTCCAGCTATACACCGATTTTCAGCTCATTGCTCTTAGCGGTTTGCCTAGTAGGCGTAAAAACTAAATGGATCGCGTAATTGTAACACAGGTTGGGTTTTGTGTCATATCTCCGTGGTCTTAATCTCGATTCCTTTCAAACCACCAAAAGGCACTCCTACGATGGTTACTCCATCTACATAGCAATTTTCAGCTCATTCCATGAAGCGGTTTACCCTGTAGGCGTGACAACAAATCGATCTTGTTTTACGCGAATAATCGGTCATAACGCCTGAACCATTCATCGGATTTGCACCACATTTGATGCTAGGATGCGCCTTTGGACTCCCTTTCTGTGTGCCAAATTTCAAGGTGATCGGAGCACGCGTTTGCGTTTTATAGCAATTTTTGCAAGTGTGCGAAAAGACGAAGAAGAAGAAAAAAAAAGAAAAAAAAACGAAACTTTGGCCGCTCATATCTCGGAAATGGCTTGAGTGATTTCCTTCAAATTTGGAATGTAGACTCTCCTAGCTGGCGGGCAACTTTGCAGCAAATTTGGTTTCAATTGGATAAGCTATCACCGAGATACAAAAGTGTGAAAATGACGTTTTCTTTCTTCCTGTCAATATACTCACGGTGTGGCGCGCCGGATTCTTGGGCCGCACGTCACACTATCGTGTGTCTTGATCTCATTTGATGTTATGGTGTCATTGTGTCCTTTGTGTATTGTTATGTACGCTACCAGCTTTGTGGAATATGTTATGTAATTAGCATTAGGGAAAAGTAGGCAATGATAGAGCTTGGTGCGGTGGAAGGGTGGATAGCTAGGCAAATAACTGTGTGTATATGAGCACATATGAGTAATAGAGTCCTCAATAAATGGTGGCAGTTGCCACTACTCCGAGGGGTGGGCCACAGTAATCAACATGTTAACCGTATTATCCAAGAGCTAATATATCGCTTAAAATGCATTTATGGGTGGCCTTTATAAATGGACCCATATCTCCTTAATCCTAGGGGCTATGGAGCTGAAATCACTACGAATTTGTTCAGTAGGCCCAGGCGTTTCTAATAACATTAAGCATGAAGCGATAAGAAGAAGTATATGACTGGATCTGCGAAAAGGGGTCTTATAGCCTTTCTGATTGCATGTACATGGCAACCCATAACTTCACTGGTACCACCCTAAAATTTGGTCACTAAGTACCCCTAACATGGCACCATTGCTTGGTGTAATATGAAGGTGATAGGTGAAATACATGAGCAGTTATGATCTGGAATTTGGAAAGGCTATAAGACCCCTTTTCACAGATCTGGTCACAACTATGAGGAAGTATCAACATTTATAAACACACAAAAACATATTAAAAACAATTGTACCTGTTTAAAATCAGGCCTGTAGCCAGGGGGCTTTGGGGAGTTCTGAAGAACTGCCCTCTTGGAGAAAAGGTCCACAATTTCAGTAAAAAGGTCCACAATTTTAGCAAATGGTCCACAATTTTAGCATACAAGTCTGAATTTTCAGTAGCAAAAGTCCATTAGCTACTGTTTAATAAATACCACTAATAAGAAGCAATATCAAGCTAATTAAGTGCTCTGAGTAGCTCATTCAGTGCTTGTAATGCAATGCAAGATCAAGATACTCTAATAGGGCAGTCAACTACTCTAATAGAACAATCACTCTAATAGAACAGTCACAATTACATTTTTTTAAAAGCTGTATGTAACTACTTGCTTATTTACAAAAACATATTGAGATTGTCTAAACTGGGTAGGTAAAAACAGTGGACCCAGGGACCAAGGATCCGGGACCAGGGGACCTGGATGATCCACAGAAATCCAGCTCTGCTTGGAATTTTATACACCTCACTGTATTCTATACTTGTACTAGGTAAGTAGTCTTGCATGGCCAATCCACTTTTTCTCCCCTTGTGGCGTCTCGCACGATGTTTACACCAATTAGAAATTATAAGCACCTCTAAAAAGTGTCTGAAGCTGACTGCATTTATAGACGACTGCCTGCTGCACAGTAAGCATACTAGTCTATTATGCCACCTAGCTACTAGAGTAGTTTAGGAATATTGTAAAAATGCATCATGATGTATGAAGAGCTGCTGGAACTTGCTTAGCTTGACTGCCTTTGTTGATCATGACAGAACACTCAATTTTCCCATTCTTACTAACTGTGACATTTCAATATATTATTTAGACACATGCATGTACAGACGGTATAATTACAGTAGCAGTATAGATATTTTCCCTGATGTCATTCATATAGCTGGTCTGGTCCACTTTTCTTCTAAAAAGAACCTACCCAGATAAAAGTCTGGCTACAGCCCTAAAAATTCAATAGCTTTTGCTCTGAGCATCTGTTTATCCTTTAAACGAATCTTAATTAGCTCCGATGTCTCTTTTATAGCGTCTTGAAAGTTAATCCTCATCGTGTAACAAGACTCACAACCGGAGCAGGAGTGTAGGAATACTTCGTAGTTTACTGACGTCATGGCACCTCCTTTGTGACCAATGTCATTCAATTAGCATCCCCGGAATGTGGGGACGGCTCAGAAGTAAACAGCTATTGGAGTTGCACCAGACCCTTTTTTCCCCACCCAGTATATGGAAAAAAGCGGTCTGGCCACGCGAGACTACACTGTACCAGTGTACGAATATCCAGTGTGATTAACTCGGGAAAATAAAGTCGGTTCATTTAACACTTTATCACCTCGTAGGTTTGTAGCATCATTGCATATCACTTGTCACTTCTGAGTTGCGACTCTTGCGAAGTCACTTTGAGCGGGTCATCTGTCTTCAGATTCGAAAAATGAACTATCACGTGAGTAGTGGCAGCTAAATATAGAGTTGTGTCTAATATTTTCGTTCGGTGAAGGCCTAGTGTCTATATGGGGGAACCCCTTGGGATTCGAGCATACCTTATTTTCAGCGCATCGTTTTATGAATTGCTTGTAACGCGCAAGAAATCATCGTATTATCATCACCATTCACAAACGAGTTGAATGTTATGTGAACTCGCGTAGTAGCGCACAAACAGTAATTTGGGATGCGTGTCAGTTACTGGAATGCTTGTGACAGAAGTTGTAAAAAACATCACTTAGTGACGGGGGGGCAAATGCCTCCCCTTGCCCCCCCTTGGCTACACCACTGGCCCTGACTGGTTCTGTTCCATTCCATTCTGTTCTGGCTTTTATAACTACCTCAATCCATCTGTTCTTTGAAACCTTACCAATTCCAATAAATATTTCTGTTTATCAGCACTAGAGGGATTGATTGGATCAAAGTTATTTCTTCCTCACAAGAGAAGTACCTGTACCTACTGAAATGAGCTCTTAAGATGACCCCTCCTGATTGAAGATAAAAGAAAATACAAAGCGCAGAGGGCCTACACTTGTCGGAACTCCAAACGGCACATCCCACTGGTGAGTTTGTTACTGTGGTGTAAAATTGTGGCCATGTGCTACTTCGTTTGGCCACTAGCCTTGCAACTGTGGTCAATCAGTCAGGCAGTCAGTCAGGCAGTGAGATTAAAATTCGAGTTTTGGTGATTATTTAAAATTCTATATCCAGCCATTGGTAAGGGTTTTGTTATATTTAATGCTGTATTGTACATTTTAAAGAATAGTACTATCCCATAAAGGTGATTTTCGTCACATAAGATGTCTCTAGGATGATTTTCAAAGGTGAAATTTTGGGTGGTGTGCAAAATTTTTGGGGCGGTCCCTACTTAAACGGTACTACCATACCATTTGATAATATATACTTTTACCTAACTTACTTTTTAACAGCACTACTGTATTTTTTCAATATGATTACTTCACGTTATATTTTTAAAACTTTCCAAGCATAGAGCAAGTACTTTTTTCCCTCAAAAATGGTGGATGCACTATTTTAATGGTGTAATAACTTGCCATGCCTTAGTGCACACATGGTCTATTGCAATGATAACATCCATTGTTCCTTGTAGATTCACTTGCCATTGATCTGACTTAGTCTCAGCAAGGGAAACCATGCAATGTGTTAATAGGTATCCAATCAATTCAAGTTAACATGAAACCCTATATAACATGAAACCCAAGAAACCCTATATCATTACCTATAATTTAACCACAGTATTATTAAGGTTCATACCAGAGTAGCAATATTGCTGATACCACTGCATAGTTGACTTATAGTGATCACAGAGCTCAGCTACCATATACATGTGCACATGTACCAGAAGCCATACCCAAATGTACATCATTGACCACAGCATGCTATGCACTGCCTGATAAAGTATCAAAGCTGTAAATAGGTACAAAGCATACCCAGGAAACAATAACTGGTGATGTTTGATAATATTAACTGAAGTACATGATAGCTGTACATGATGACTGACTTTTTGGTTATGTGCCAGGTATTATACCACTTATGTTTATGTACCAGTAAATTGTATTACTGTGTATATGTATCTTACAAGGTTGGCTCTAGAAATTTTGGTGGCAGGTTTCCAAATTTTCTGTTGCATGCACACTTAAATCTAGGGAGGTCTGGAGGCAGGAAATTTTTGAAAATTATGTGCTCTGACATTGAATCTGGTAACAAGTTTCACTAAAAAAATCTTTTAAAGCTGACATTTAAAGCATGTGTTGGGAATTGGTTGATCATTATGTTTGTGTAGTATCAGGAGCAGACTAGATGAAGTTTCAATCATGCAACAGACATGGATGCTATTTTGGGGTCTAAGGGCATGCCCCCAGGAAAAGTCTTAAACATTCTGAGATTTGATTTATTGTATTGGGACAGGTAAACTAAAAAAATACAAATGTGCTATTCTATTAGGGTAGTTGACTCTTCTATTGGAGTAGTTTGATCTGAACCTTTGCAAATCAATGCAAAATTTGCCTGAATATACTTGACCAGTTTCTGGAAACCTCAGAAATCTCCTGGATCCACCCTTGTCTTAAACCATCTTTTCCACCTGCACACACTGTACTGGCTATGCACTGTTGATACATGTCCTATTGGTAAGTTAATTGTCACGTTGGTGGTTGTATATGCCCCAGGGTGTAGTAATAATTATACAACGGAGTACTAAGAATAATAAGAATGCTGTTAAAATTACATCATAAGTAGTGTTCTCAAAAACTACAAGGCCAACAGGCATGTACTAACTGAGCATAGATTTGCCTGTGGATGAAGGCACAAATGAATAGTACTTACACAGTTTGTGCTGGTAATGTTAATGGACATGTAATTCTATATAATGCCCACTACAAAGCAAGTAATTTCCTGATTTACTTTGCTATTTACAATGACCACAGTGGAAGGATTAGCGACCATGGAGAAAGGCTACTGGACTACTGATTGTTGTGGCTAGTGCCTCTTTATTTGCTAAGTTGTTTTCAGGTGGCACAGTGAGTTCCAAGTCGCCATGCAGCCAAGTGCCGGTGGACTCACCCCATATGAAGAACAAGATTAAGAGTGTGTTTTCGTGTTAACATGTTGTATATTTGTTTGTTTGTATACTTCTGTTCATCCTTCACATCGCTTGCTAGCTGAATTATTTCCATCTTCAGTGTTGCCAATAATGCATTGTTGCATACAGTTCTACAGTATAATGTGCATCTCCTGTATGTTATACAGTATCGTGTTACACATCGCCACACCATTGATGTACTGACACTCAGCTACCAGTAGTTTCACATGACCAAGGCCTGGCAGGCCATTGTGTGAAGAGGGAACACTTTTCAGCTAATAAGTTTGTGTGATAATGCAAAGCTCTCAACTTGAGGCCTTGGAGTGAAATCACTGACATGCAGTTTGAAATGAAACTATATAATGCTACCATAATTACATCCCATGCAACCTGATGGAGATAACAAATGGCTTGGGGAGAGGGCTTAGATTTTTCTTTTTGCACACTTTACAAACAAAAACCACTATAAAATGCAAATGCATAGCTTGATTTTCTAGACTTTAAGATCTTAATGCAGCAAAATTACATACCAAGTTTGGTGCAAATGTGATAAATGGTCATAGTGCTGTGGACAATTATTTGTATTAAATAAGGCTGACTTGTTGTCACGCCTACAGGATAAACCATCTATGGGAATGATTTGAAAATCATTATGCACATAGGTTAACCATTATAGCTCGCACCATTTGTGGTTTAAAAGAAATCGCATTGACAGCTTTAGAATTACAAAGCAAAAACCAAACAACTGTAAATCGAGATACTCTAGTAATACAACTTCATATAGCCATAGCCATGAATAAGCAAGCACAAAATTATAGAGTATTTATTAGTAATTAGATCCTTTAGCTTTGGTATTGGATTGGTTATATTTCTGCATTGGTGAAACCATATGCACCCACGTCAGCAAAATCATTAAATGGTAAAAGCAGCTTTTACGTAAGAAGTAAAAGTGAAATGAAATCTGTGTTTAAACTTCCACACATGTAAACTTTGTGGTTTCTTTTTGGAGGTCTGAAATTATGCTTGAGCCAATTATGCTTTGAAAATAGTCTATTATGCTTTTGAGCAGTGCTCAAAAATTCAGCCTATTATGCTCAAAATTATGCTTTCAAAATCAAGATTATGCTCTAGAGTTGGCTGTTTTATCAGTCTTTCCTTGACTTGTATATATTAGAGTAAGTGACTGCTCTGTTAGAGTATCTCGATCTTTTTTCCATGAAGAGTAAATAATCAGCCAAGAAACTTACTTTGCACATTTCCTTGATATGAAATGCAGTATTGAGGTGTAGTGTGTTCATGTTTTGCTGTACTTTTGGTACGCACATTGCGCATTTAATTATAAATCTTGAAAATCGTTCTATTATGCTGGCATAGTGCTTGATACTTTTGCTAGCCTTTATGCTCGAAATTATGCCAGCATAATTGGCACAAGCCTAACTGAAATACACAGAGGCTCCAACCTTGGATCTGTCTTGGGAGTGAGACTTTTCACAAAGGTGAACAATGGAGATGCAGTCCTTCAACCGCACACATGCAATTCAACAAAGTTATATTATTACAAGTACTTCAGGAGGTCATGATATTATAATAGCGCGGCCTCCTTGTGTTAGTTATATTTGAAAGTGTTTGCACATACCGTTACACCATTGAGAAGTTGTGTATTAGACTACTAGCTACTAGTGTAAAATATTAATAACTGCAAGGTGTGTGTGCTAGCTACTGTACATTAAATTACGATTTCCATGACAACCGTGACCTGCTCATGTGATCTGCTGGAGTACACACTTCAATAATAATCTTCTGTATCTACGAGATGTCTTGCCAGCTCAACTAGCTACCTAGATTCTAATCATGTCTACACAGGTTGTAGCTATTTGTAGCAATAAAACCCCGGGGATAACAATAAACAGAATCACTGAACTTCACAATTTATATCCCACCTGGATTCCCAGTGAACTTTCAAAGTTCCAGTACACTGCTTGCACACTCAGTCGTTGTCTAAAAGGAATCAGTCAACCCGAACCACCATTGAGAACTCCAACTGCCAAACGAAAGTTTGAATGAGAGATCACGCGACTGCTGAAGCATAGGATAACTTGGCACATGCCACAACCTTCTTAGACTCAGGAGTGAAGTAGCCAGCATTGGAAAATTTGGAGAGTCAGGATTACTTGTAGGCGCGAGAATACAAATGTTGGGCATGAGAACATGCCAAATCATTAGAATCACACCTAGAGTTGGAGCCTCTGAATAAGGGTGTGGCAACTCTCCTCGGAGTTTGTGGATTACCTTCCCTTTGGGTTTTACAGGCATTTAACAACTGAAAAACAACAGTGCAGGCCTTGTAGACCTATCAGGAATAGCCTATCCCTTCAAGTTGAAAGGGAGGCTTTGCCGAGAGAATTTGTGGGAAAACATGGTAGTCAAACTATAAAACAGTTTAAAAGATACTTCTCTGCATAATATGTTATTAAAGCGGTTTGTTTAACAAGAGCTTCCTTAGTGCATAGCAACGTAATTGAAGAATTACAAAAATTTCATGAATTATGAAATCCAAGAATTACAATTATGCATTATTGCACAACCAAAAACTTATTGGTTAAAATAATAAACATAGTTGGTTTATTCTAGATGAATTAGCTAGCTGCATGGCGCCTGCTTTTTAGAAGTAGCACAACATTAAGTGTAGGTTATCACACAAATCGAGGTGTCTTTGCTATTTTAGAGACCTGAGGAATGGCACAATAATCACCGAGGGCGAAGCCCGAGGTGATCATGTGCCATTCCGAAGGTCTCTAAAATAGTGAAGATACCATGGATTTGGGTGATAACCAATTTAGATTATGGCTCGTATGGCTCTGGTCACTGCCAGTAATGGTGGCTTCCTGATCGAATTAGTGTTAAAACAACTCACTGGTAGGCTTCCTAGATGAATATAATCATCTCTATTATCCAGCGATGTTTTCTTCACACTATAGTGATGATTTCTGATGGCTGTTGTGACTGGAATTCAGCTAAACACGTGACGCATATGGCAAAAAAAAATTGTCACAGGTATCTAACTAGTTCAGATACCTACCTACCTGCGGGTATCTATTGGATTTTAAATACCTCATTGACAACCAAACTTCAAAGCATACTATGCATACCATAGTCTAAAACTTGCTTCTCATAAATTTCACAATAAGCCTTATCTCAAATGATGTCACAGAATACAAATGACACTCTATTTGGGGGATTGTAACATTTTTATAGAATGGTTAGTATGGCGAGTTGCAAGAGATATCACAAAGGATTTTGATATATTGAATGAAGACAATGTTCCGGGAGCTTATTTAATTCCAGGAGCTTATTTAGATGGTAGCCAACTAAACATGGGTGCAGTTGAAGAGATGGCTGGCTTGCCATGGAGCACTAACCAGTGGAAATAAACATCAGCTATTATAAAGTTGACTGCACACTACTTTACTGTATGTTTTTAAAACTTTCTAATGTCTATAAGGTAGAATTCCACATTAAATATGGTTGGGATCAATATCTAATTGATCCAGATGGAGGAATAAAAAACTTACAAAAGCCGACATCAAGTCATAGGCCTGGCTCAGAATCACATAAGCTCCTTCAGTGTATGCCATCCCAGAAGGATTTATAATGGATCAACAAGTTGAATAACTATCACTTTTGGTATGATATACCACTTCCTTGTTAGTCGTAAAGTTTTCTTGAAGAGAGTTAGGGACATTGAAGTTATTGTAGATGACAAAGAGAACAGCTTACTGAATAAAGAAGACAGTCCTGATGAATCCTGGTATGAGTTGGATGAGTATACTTGTGCTTTTTAGATAAAGCATATCATTTTTTCAAGGATGGTCATGTCCAGGATATTAAGTAACATCCCCGGATAAGCCAAGCAGATTTTATCTGTGTATCAACTAAAGTTCTACCATCTATGAGAAAGGATTGGATTTACAATGTCGCAATCAATATTTGAGAGTCAAATGCCCGTGTTGTTATAGTTTAGTGTACTTGCCTGGCTGGGTTGGCAGGGTGTTGTAATCATATAACAGCAATATTATATTGTCTCAAAGATTACGTGGGATTGGGTTTAACAGAAGAAGGTTGCACAAGCACAGTGCAGACATGGAATCAGCCCAGAAAACGCAATGTCAAGCCTCATCCACCAAGAAACAGAAATGTCCTGATGAAAAAGCACCAAAGGCAGACTGTATACAGATTTCTTATGACCAACAAGATTCTGATGTGCAGTTAGTGACAGCATATGCTAAGCCATCACACCATAAAAGTAGCTATACAAAGTGTATCGAAACATTTACAGCTAAAAAGCATACAGTTAAGGGTGACAGCAGTTGTCTCTATCATGCCACTGCCAGGCATGACTAATCACAAGTTCCTCTACAGGCGACGAGGTGGTGAGTAACCATCTTAGGCAACTCACACTTTTAACAATGCTGAATTACCCTGCTATTCAGCTAGAGTGTACATTGTCCAACCAAGACTGGTAAGTAAAACAGCAGCAAGTTGTGACCACCTGTGGGTGACATTGAACTTCGGTTAATGGCAGTTAGCCTCAACTTCAAGAGAGACTTTATAATGATCACCAACTCTGATCTTGGAAATTTGTTTACACGTAAATTTGTGTACCAACCACCACCAATGCCTAAAATGAAAGGAGGGCTTTTTATTCCACCAACGTCTGATCAACTTTATTGTGTACAATGGCAGTAATCATTATGACTCAATTTCATGTATTTTGGAAATATAATTCAAATATGGTGTCTTTGTGAATCATTCTTAAAAGATTAGTATCATATTATTTAATGTATTTGATGTACACATAATGTATAGTTAACAAACAAGTGGAGAACTGAAATTACAAAGCATGGCACACACATATACAAGTTCATTTATATAGTCCCATATTGTGGCTGGGATGGTTGGCTGAAAATCTGCAATTCTTTTATATGACCTATGTCTCTCTCAACATGTATTCTCAACCCGGCAATCTTCTTGGTACGTAAAACATTATCACTTGATGGATACTGAGTTCCTGAATTTAAAAATGGAGGAATGTTTAACTTTACACCCAGTGGTGCAAGTAAGTCCTGTATGTCAAAGCCTTTGTCGGCCATGATCTCATCACCAACTTCAAGTAAATCTAATAAATTGCTGCTTTCAACTAACTTTTTATCTGATATCGATCCTTTGTATGTCGGAGATACAAAATACAATTGCTCCACTTGGAATAATTCCTATCAGGACCTTCACTGTATTCTTATTCTTATACACTGAAAAGGTGGCAGCTTACAAAACTAATGAGGATGGCTGCTCAATGCCAAACTCCGTAGCATCAATTATCAGCCTAGTATTGGGATATTCCTCCTCCAAGCCTTTCAAGCTGTGAAACAACAGATTAATCCATGTTGCAACAATTCTAGAGACTAACAATCGAGATATTCCAAATCTGTTAGCTAGATCGAATTCAAAAAGACCAAGATGAAGCCTAGCCAGCGTTAGAATGAACTGCTCAAGTAAGGGAAGTTTGTGGTTTCTGCCAGTCTTTGCTTCAGCATAATGCTCCTTCGATTCACCACTTCTTCATTGATGCATAACCTTTGCGTCAGACTCCAAGATATTCTAATAGAACTGGTAAAGAGTGTCATAGTCTGGAAAGTTTGTGTATAACTTGACTTGATAATCATCATTCTTGATATTTTCTAACTGGAACATAGATTTTTCATGTTTACTTTGTAATTCTGCTAGCGGAAGCAACAATTCTACTACTTTCCCCTGTAAGAATTCTGTTAAATCACACCCAGAAAATTCTGCATTTTCTGCTCCAATGTCTTCAGTTACTTCCAAACCTTCAGTTGACACAGGTTCCATACAATGTTGTTGGATACTTTGATGTACAGAATCTGTTTTGTTAGAATTGTGTGTAGTAGCTAAATACTTTGTCGCTGTTCCACAGAAACAAAGATGGGACCGCTGTTTTCTTCAAACACGCCTAGCAGCTTTAGGATCTTTTCCACTGTAATCGTCTGCAATGTTCTGAACATACATTTGTGTTTTATTGATAACAAAATTAGGACCAGGATCACACCAAATCTTAGAAATCCATTGCTGTGCCCTTGCCTTGCCTTGTCTGTTATAATACTTGGGAAAGAATGAAATGACCTTCAGTGCTGGTCACTGTAAAGTGCTAATGATAATAATAATAATAAATGAGATGCGAGGTAGACCATAACGTTCTCTTTCTGGGTTTTCACCAGATGAATGGTAGTACTCAGGCACACAGAAATAGCTACCCTGCCATAATACATCACTACATGACTTCCTTGAACTTGGAACAGCAAGATATCAATCTTATTATGCTAGTGACTTAAAGTGATCTAGAGCACATACAGTACAGTACAGTTGCTTTTATGCAGTTTCCATTGTCTTTTAAAACAAAATCTATACTCCAAAATTTTATCGGTGTGTTAAATGATGGCTGATTTCATTTCCAGTTTATGCCAATGGACATGGAATTTCTACCAGATTGAGTTTTTTGTGACATTTTGTGTGTTGAAAGGTGTACTGTTGACAGAATTGGAGAGACAGTACAGAAGACAACATGGAGAACTATTCAATCTGAAAAGTCACATTACTACCACATTGAAGTATGCAACACTATTTAAACAGCTTTGTCTAAACATTCAAATTCTCCAAAACTGATCCACAAAAGCTTGAATACAGTGAACTATATGTGTGTACTGTAAGCAGCAAAGCCATCACTACCTCTTACTTGTACATATCTACACTGCATATAGAAACCCTGGGGCAAATAAGGTTTAAGTAGCTGTATTTTCACCAACATAGAAGCAAGTTTTACTGCTCAATTGTGGGCTTGACAATTGTGCTGTGAATTAAGCTCCCTTGAGAGATAACCAGGACAGAAGTAGTGTTGTTTTAGTATGGAGTTTTAGTTTTAGTTATAGTTGTAGCTAGTTTCATCAATAATTTTAGTTTTAGTTTTAGTTATAGTAATCTTTCTTAATTCTTTTTAGTTATTGATTTAGTTATGGTTATTCACTCTTTGTTGTTTTAGTTTTAGTTATAGTTACAGTTAAAAACATGAAAACCTTTTAGTTTTAGTTACAGTTTTAGTTATGTACATCAAAATCTTTTAGTTCTAGTTCTAGTTATAGTTAGAAACATGAAAACCTTTTAGTTTTAGTTACAGTTATAGTTAAAATCATGAAAACCTTTTAGTTTTAGTTACAGTTTTAGTTATGTACATGAAAATGTTTTAGTTATAGTTATAGTTATAGTTAAAAACTTGAAAACCTTTTAGTTTTAGACACAGTTTTAGTTATGTATCTGAAAACCTTTTAGTTATAGTTTTAGTTGTGCATAAGAAAACCTTGTTTAGCTTTAATAGTAAGCACCAAGTGACTATATTTTATGAATGAAACTCTTGTTATAATTTCAGTACCATTTTTCCAGCTTAGTAATACAAAACCTTTGTATTACAAGACATGTCAATTTTTTATAATATAGATTTGATTTTAGTTATAGTTTTAGTTTTAGTAATAATATAGATTTGTTTTTAGTTATAGTTATAGTTTTAGTTAACTTAAATATATTCACCTTACTAAAAGTACTTTTAGTTTTAGTTACAGTTAACTGAAACAACACTAGACAGAAGACAGTGATATTAATGTAAACAGATGCACAAAAAAGCATGGGTTCAAAATGGCCAAAGCCAGAAGTCAGAATGAATCAGAATGCTTTGTGCAACAATACTCCACCGAATTTTGACGGTAAGTTGGTACTTGGAAGGCATTAATAGTTGCATTATACATACTCTTACATTCAGTTTATAATTACAAGTACATGCTACATCTGACACTGCTTAGAATCACAATTATACAATGCTAAGTGTATGTCCGTCACAGGTTTATGTACAACCATCAAAAACTTTAATGATCATCTATATATTCAATCACTGTGGTTTAAATATCAAACACTACTTTTATAATATATTTGAGCAATAGTTGCAATTTCTTACTTGATAATTTCATGTTTTTCTGCATGGTGGTTCATCAAGACCTAACTCCTCCCCTGTATTACAAAGATCAATACTAACTGCACCAATGTGTGTTCTAGGTCAAGTTTTGCCTCGTATATACATTGTGCCAATTGTGTAACTGTCTACAGCTCATTTTGTTGTCTGAATTGTATGTCTGTCATACCATAATTGCCCATTCAGTACTACTGTACTGTTCTCTGTTGACTAATCGTGTCACAAGTGGCCCAGCAATTATTTCTGGGTTTATGGTCTTCTAACCATAGGTTCCAAATAACATTGCCACTCTTGCAAAGTATATTTGATGATTACCATCCCAGGAATTCCATGATAATCAATTGCTTAGTTATCATACAGCATGGTGAAGGAAGCATTTCTTAGTATATTATAGACTTTTGTTTAATTTTACAGACTGTTCAAGACTGCAGGGGTAGTACTGTGCTTCACCATCTCCCAAATGTCCACTAAACTGCTCGCACAATATGTGTTCACCTTTGCAATTCTCATTTGGGGTGTTGGATTTGCTGTGTGGTGGGAGTGCTATGGTACTAAAGCAACAATACAATTGCCACCTGTTGAGAAGAACTACCCTCGTGAGTATATACATACGTATATATGTGTGTGGATGCGTGCGCATGTGTGTGCATGTTTGTCTGTGTGTGCATGTGTGTGCATGTGTTTATATCACTCTGCAGAGTATGCGTGAGTATGCGTGCACATATAGTTATAGCTATATTTATGGATGTACATACTACGTGGTTAATTAAAAATAAAAGTTTAGGCTCCAGGTCTTTGTTCATATCCATGTTCTGTAACTTCCCAGAGCATATCAAGTTTTTGTTTGAAGGAGGATATGATGCATCAGACAGTAAGGATTTCCATTCATTGTGATGACCTTCTGAGTAAAGTAATTTGCTCTCATTAGTAGTTTAGTTGGTGTTTGTAGAATTTGAAGTGATGGCCTCTTGTGTGTGGTATGGTGTGCATGTGTGCGTGCGTGCGTGTGCGTGTGTGTGTGTGTGTGTATGTGTGTGTGTGTATGTGTGTGTGTGTAGTATGTTTAGTGTGTTTAGCATGTGTAGTGTGTTTGTGTTTGTGTTGTCCCAAGAGGATTTGCCTTCACTGACTCTTAGCACCTGAGTAGTGCACAGGTGCCCTGGTGCTGGTTCACTGGGTAGGTGTGACCAATTTAGGATATCTGTTTAAAGTATATAATACAAAGCTATAACTTTTTTCAGTGTGATACTATAACCCTTACGATTATGTGGTTCTAATATTTACAATTTTTAATTTTTATGTCTCTAGCCTGTCCTCTGAAAGGTCAAGTGAGGCGTATTTGTGCCCCACATCCCAGCTGTACATCCACATGCTCACAGGACATTTCCATTTGTACTGAATTTTGCTCCATCAATGGCTGTGGATGTCCTATTGCTAAAGTGCTGAACAATCATCATAATGAGTGCATCTCTCTGAGTCGATGTCCTGGTAAGGATTGACATTGTTGTTGGACTATACCGGGATCCTATGAACAAGGGAGCATGTAACTCCAAACACTACCAATACTATGGGTGAAATTCAAACATAACATCCATTGTTACTATGTATATCATTTACATCATCCTTACACGAAACAGGGATGTGTAGAATGAACTGCCACTTCATCATATTCCCAGTGTGAATGCAGCCAGCCAAGCTAGCTTCAATAGGTGGCTGTCAAGGCGAAGGATAAATTTACAATGGTCAAGTTACGTAATTCCACATTGCATGTGAAAACAGAAAAGCTACCCTGTTATGTCTGTGCTACTATTCTTCCGTTGTGTCATTTGACTTCATTTCCTTGGTTTTGTTTCAGTGATGCCAACATACTTGAGCATGCATCTCTGTATAATGTCCTGATAAGGAATTTTATAATTTATTATTATTTTATTATTATTAGCACTTTAAAGTTACTTATTATTGGATGTAGCAGCCTTGTTTGATTTTTGCTGTTTATGGAGTTACATGCTCCCTTGTCCATAGAATTTGATGCACTCTGACTATACAGAGAGTTGCATTAGCTTACTGGTGTATAGAAATCCCCTTTTGCTAAAGACTGGTGCACCTCAGAAAACCTATATATATATATATATATTATATATACTACTTATGAATATGAATCTATATATAAAGCTGTCCGCCGTCCATCACGCCACTTACTCTCCAGTTCTTGCACATATCAACACATTTTCTGTTCAAAACAAAGCAATCATCATCTGGTTACTCTAAGATTATTATCACAAGTTCACACATGCTTCCATTCATTCTCTACAGCTTGTAGAAGGTAGAGAAAATTGAGGTACATTCCTTTGAAAACCACAGCACAAACTGTTCAAGTGGTATAGAATGCCAGACTAGTGTGTAGGAAGCTGTGGGTTCAATCCACATGTTGGCACATTTTTTTTCTTTCTAAACAGTACTGTTTTGTGCACACCTTTTAAAAACTCAACTTTTAGCTCATTGGGATGTAAAGCATGTATTGACACTGGATTTTAGCAAAATTAAATGTCCATCATCTGGCAACTTAAATATTGTGATAGCAAATCAATACGTGTTTTTGTTTGTGCTTTATAGAGTAATGAAGACACTGGTAGAAGGAAGAAGAACTGAAACGCTAAGCTATATACATTCCTGTCAAAACCACAGATCACAACTATGGTGATTTGCGCACCTCCATTAACCCAAAGTGATTTGAACCAACTTGGGTACAATCTCACCTAGGTCATCACTTTTTCTTCACTTTTGAGACCTATTTGATGCACCTTTTTGTTTTCTGTGCATTTCTCTGTTCCATGTTTTTCCAATTCCCCAAACTCTTATGCTCACAGTTTTTCAGCACTGGCACATAACTAAACTGCATTACATCATAGGGACTCTTATAGCACTTTTGTGGTAGGGCAGGAAAATTGCCAAAGAATTGTCCATCACTGTGTTTGTCCATAGTGTTGTATTAGGGTAGCTAGCTAGATGCCTTAATAGAAACCTTAAATAGAATAGAGTTTGTGGATACAGCATAGATAGCTATAGATACACAGAAAACAAAAAGGCTTTTTTACAGTATCTGGAAAGTCTATATCTATGTTTTAAGCATACTAGTATTTTAAGAAATTGTTAATTTAAAAATGAAGTAGGTATCTATGTGATAAAAAGTAGTGGCCACCATTGTATTATATCTGTCACTATTGTGACATATTGAGTTGACATAATTATTTTGATCATGCCTTCATCACCTAGTCGCATGCATAGCCTCTGTTGCCATGTTGGTGTATGTACTTGGTTGTATGTGACCTGGTCCTAATAATAATAATTATTATACAACCAAGTACTAAGAATAATAAAAAATGTGGTCGAGATTATGTCATAAATAATGAAATAAATAAATAAATAAATAATGTTTGAGAAAACTACAAGGCCTAAGGCTTTGCACACACCAGGAATAGAATCCATGTTGAATGAAGAGACAATCATATAATGGCCGGGTGTTTTTGTGGAAGTGATAGAAACGGTACGGCGATTCTATTTAACAACGATCAAAACAGTTAGCACGTGATGCCCATTAATCAACCAGGTGCAGCAATCTAGACGAAGAACTACTGATAATTTGTTTTTGAAAGTGTTGCCAGCTGGCAAACTAGTCTCAAGTTGCCATGCCAGCTGCCACATAAGGAAGATTAAGCAAGTAATTAAGGCTGCCATTCCCAACACCAATATGAAGGAAGTTTTCCATGCCAGCTGCACAAGACAAGGAACAGTATGTCTGTCTGTATTGTTTACTTGTATTTTATATGTAAATGTATTGTAAAGAGTGTGGTATGTGTTTTTAATGTTTTCTTGTATTGTTTAATTACTTGTATTGTATATCTTTCCTCACCTGGCTTACTAGGCTCTGGCTGGCTTGGCTGTCTTCCTTTATCAGGTTCACCAGGCTTGCATACTCTTAACTGCTACAGTATTGCGTATCTCCTGTAAGTTGTGTATGCATATAGTGCGTACCCATCACTGTACCATTGCCACACCACCGATGAACTGTATTCAGCTACCGGTGACCTCTAGTTGATGTTGATACTGTGCTGTATATTAGCTGCATAGCTGAATAATTTCCATTTTCAGTGATGTTGCCAATAATGTATTACTGCATACAATACTGCAATAATGTATAGTTCTCTCCTGTATGTTTTGTA
Organism: Dysidea avara; assembly: GCF_963678975.1. Taxonomy (NCBI): domain Eukaryota; kingdom Metazoa; phylum Porifera; class Demospongiae; order Dictyoceratida; family Dysideidae; genus Dysidea; species Dysidea avara. The sequence continues at coordinate 11,797,873 of NC_089284.1, forward strand.
TGCATATATACTGTGTACACATCACTGTGCCATTGCCACACCAATGATGTACCGCACTTAGCTACCGGTGGCCTCTAGTTACGATACCACTATTGTGTTATATCTGTATGTCACTATTGTGACATATTGAGTTGATTTTGGGTCATAATTTTAATTGTGCTTTCATGCACCACCTAGTCGTGTGCATAGCCTCACCAGGGGATTGTCGCATTGGTGCATACACTTATCAGGGGGTTGTCACGTTGGTGTATGTACTTGGTTGTATGCGACACAGTCCTGGTTATACAACCAAGTACTAAGAATAATATGAAATGTGGTTAAAATTACATCATAAATAATAATGAATAAATAATAAATAAATAATAAATAATGTTTGAGAAAACTCTGAGGCCTAGAGACATAAACTAACCGGAGATAGATTCACCTGTAAACGAAGGCACAACCATATAATAATTATGCCTGTTCATGCTGATGACTTTAATGTACGTGTAATTCCATATAATTCCCAGTATCACACCCATGCTTTAATTTCAGAATTTGCAAAGGAGAAGATAAGCGAACGTCCGCAAGTGATTGCAGGAGAGCCAGAGGCCACCTTACACATAAAAAACAAGATTATAAGTATGTTTTAATGTTTGTAACTGCATTTTGAGCATAGCATATGCGCTCCAGGAATCAGTGAACCAACTGATACTAGCTCGGATACCAGCTGATGCACTTGTGAACAACCTGCTGATGCGCTCATGAACAACCAGCTGATGCACTCGTGAACAAAAAGGTAAAGAATATGTTTCACTGTTTCACTTTTATTGTACATCTTTATTCTTCACCTGGCTTGCTAGCTGGAATTTTTTCCACCTTTAGCTACTAATACATAGTCTGTTGCCAATAATATGCATATACAACAATGTGTAACTATCTCCTGTATGTTGTGTATGCATAATATTATAGACTATGATCACTATGCCAACTAGTGCCAATGCCACACCACTGATTTACTGGCACATCACCAGTGGTCTCTAGTTACAATTAACAGGGTCTATTGTGCCATATTGGGATCATTTGCCAGTTGTGCCTTAACCGCCTTGTTGTATCACTTTATTGCTGACTCATCTTCAGAGACATGTCACATCTACAATATAAATAAAATCAATAAATACCACTATAGCTAACTTAACTTGTTTTTTTTTGTGCAAGTTGCATTAATTATTTTTAGTATTGTGATTTTCTGATGCCAGTTAAACTCCCTTGCCTGTGTACATACGCATATGTATCATTTCCATAGGCACACACAGACTGCTATAAGTACTGTCGATGGCACTGTTTATACATGCCCAATGGGTAGGTTGCAAAGTTGATGCATGTACTTGATTCAATGTTTTGTACATTTTTACTATGCTTTGTACTTCACCTGACTTGCTAGCTGGAAATATTCTCTGCAGTTGCCAATGGTCTGTGATCTATAAGATGCATTGTTGCATATACAATAATGTGTATCTATCTACTATATGTTGTGTAATGTGTATGCATAATAGTATAGACTGTGATCACTGTGCCAATGCAACACTGCTGGTACATGCCAGTGGCCTCTAGTTACAACAGAGTTTATTGTGTTTGTTCATGACTGGTGTCTCTTTGTTTAACAAGTGTTTCCAGATGGCACAGTGAGTCCCAAGTTGCTGCAGGACAGCTTTATCCTTCACCTGGCTTGCTAATAAAATAATTTTCCACCATCAGTATTGCCAATATTACATTGCTGCATACACTACTGCTTTAATGTATCTCCAGTATGTCATCTACAACTCAGAATGTTGTGTATGCACATAGTGTGCATAGGCGACGGAAATGGGATTGGGGAGCTGAAGCCCCTCCCCCTCAGAATGATATCACACTGCACACTGAAATTATCCTTCTTGGAGTGGGGATGAAAACCGTAAGATCGATATACTCTAATAGAATGCTCAAATACCCTAATAGAGCAGTCAAGGCCTTCATAAAAAAACTTGTTCCTAAAAGTAGCTTTAAAAAATGAAAAAAGTTGCCTACAACAGGAATCGAATCAGGTGCCTCTTACTCTAAGAGTTGGCATCTTATCAATGTATCGAGTGTTTCCAGGTGGCTATAAGGCTGTTTTGTACTGCTTATAAATGCTATATGTTCATTAACCCTGTAGTCAACAGCTAAAAGCTTTACCAAAAAAGTTTTTTTAACTGGAAAATAGCCTGTTTTAAATAGTTTTGACTAAAAGTTGGTGCTTTAAATTGTACCTTTAAAATTGCTATAAATTAATTTTGGTGAACTTTGAGACATTGTAAAAGCTAAAATAACTACAGCTTCTGGGGGCACAGCCCCCCAGACCCCCTGCTGCCAGAAACTCTATACTCCGGTCAGCCCCCCCTCATATCAACTACTTCCTCCACCACTGATAGTGTGTACATGTCAGCCACACCACTGATGTACTGGCACTTAGCTAACAGTTGCCTTCAGTCTGTACCATATTGGGGTCATATGGTGATTGTGCTGGCCTTCACCACCTTTTCATGCATAGAGGCCTTACTTTTGATTGAGTCACCTTCAGAGACATCTCACACCTGCTATATAAATAAATCAATTAATGCCACTATCGTTTTTTGTGTAAGCTACATTATAGTATTGTGATTTTCTGGCATCAGTTAAACTCTTTCCTGTGTATGCACGCGTATCATTTCTGCCGGCACACCCACTGCTCTGAGTGCTGGCTATGGCATTGTTTATACATGCCCTATGGGTAGGTTGTCACGTTGGTATATGTACTTGGTTGTATGTGACCCGGTCCTAGTAATAATAATAATAATATACATCATGCCACTAGTAAGGTGATTTTGGTTAGTCGTGTGTTGTACTTATAAGGTATGGTGATTTTGTATAAATGTATGACGTGTTTTGAAAGTTTCATGATTGTACAGACTTGAATATATCTGTGTTAGATTAATAGTTAATAACTCAGATTTCATCTTAGAAGAAATTTCCTAACTGTTCTTCGCTGCTTGAGAACCTTCAATAATAATTATACAACCAAGTACTAAAGGTAATAAGAAATGCAGTTAATATAAATAATAAATAAATAATAAATGATGTTTGAGAAAACTATAAGGCCTAGAGGCATAAACTAACTGGGGATAGATTCGCCTATGAACAAAAGGCACAACTATATCAAACGGAATGGTCATACCATTTAAGTAGGGATCGTTGTGAATGTTTCGCTCACCGCCCAAATTCTGCCTTTAAAATCATCCTGCAGACATTTTACATGGCGAAAATCACCTTTACGGAATAGTACTAGTCCATATAATACATAAAACAGCATTGAATACAACAAAATACTTACAGGTGGCCGGATATAAACTTTTTAAAACTCACCAAAAACTCCAATTTTAGTCTCACTGCCTCACTCACTGCCTGACCACAGTCACAAGCCTAGAGCCCAAACGAAGCAGCACACGGTAACCATTTTACGCCACAACAACAAACTCACCAGTGGGTTGTGCCTTTTGGGGTTCCAACGAGTGTACGCCCTCTGCACCTTGTCTTTCCTTTTATCTTCAATCAAGCTGGTTGTCTTCTTCTTCAAGCATCGAAACCATACCGAGGCATTAATTTTCCGTATCAACACTTTTCTTTTAGACACCACAAAATTATTTCAGAAAGTGCTTATGCTGCTGAAAGAGTGGGGTGCTTATAATTTCAAGTGTTGCATGTGAAACATTAAGGCTGCTAAGTTGTCACTTCGACTTTTGCCAATGCCTGGACTGCAATCGATGAAGAGATTTGAGATGGACTGATACTCGACGGCTTGTTCCTCTGATCAAACTGACTCAGCAACTCAGTGCCGGACTGCGAGATCAGCAAGTGATTCATGTGATTGGATAGTACTCGAGTGGAAATTGTATTACTTCATCCTGTTAGTCAAGACTAAGCACCAGACAACTGAAAGGGCCTGTTAGTTCAAACAACTTCCAGCCGGGGTGAATAGAACGTGGACCATCGTACTGAGACAGGTCATAGATCTGAGTACCACTGTTACTACAATCAAAGGTAAGCTATGCATGCTACTACGGGCCTAGCACAGTACATACTTTAATAAGCTGTAACTAGCTAGCTGTGCTACAACAAAAAAATAAACAAACTAGTATTTTTTTAAATGTTAATTTAAAAATGAGATAGGGATCTATGCAATAAAAAGTCGTGAAACAAGAGATGAATGATGGTATTACAGCATAGCTCAGTGAGAAAGTCCCTCTTGTTTCACTACTTTTTTATTGCATATATCCCTACTTCATTTTAAATTAACAATTTTTTTAAATACTAGTAATAATTACACCTGTTCATGCTGATGACTTTAGTGTACATGTAATTCTATATAATGCCCAGTACCACATTCATGCTTTAACCTCATAATTTGTGAAGGAGAAGATTAGCGAACGTCCACAAGTGATTGTAGGAGAGCCAGAGGCCACTTTACAAGTAAACAACAAGATTACAAGTATGTGTTAATGTTTGTAACTATGTTTTGAGTCCAGCATATGCATTCCAGGCATCAGTGAACAATCAGCTGATACCAGCTCGGATACCAGCTGATGCACTCGTGAACAACCAGCTGATGCGCTCATGAACAACAAGGTAAAGAGTATGTTTCAATGTTTTATTTTTATTGCACATTTTCGTTCTTCACCTGGCTTGCTAGCTGGAATTTTTTTTTCCACATTTAGCTACTAATATATGGTCTGTTGCCAATAATCTGCGAAGATGCATTGCTGCGTATACAACAATGTGTAACTATCTCCTGTATGTAGTGTATGCATAATATTATAGACCGTGATCACTATGCCAACTAGTGCCAATGCCACACTGCTGATTTACTGGCGCATCACCAGTGACCTCTAGTTACAACAGAGTCTATTGTGCCATATTGGCTTGATTGGGATCATTTGCCAGTTGTGCCTTAACCACCTTGTTGTGTCACTTCATTGCTGACTCATCTTCAGAGACATGTCACACCTACAATGTAAACAAATCAATTAATACCACTATAGCTAACTTAACTTGTTTTTTTGTGCAAGTTGCATTAATTATTTTTAGTATTGTGATTTTCTGATGCCAGTTAAACTCCCTTGCCTGTGTACGTATGCATATGTATCATTTCCATAGGCACACACACACTGCTCAATGTGTATCTCCAGTATGTCATCTACAACTCAGAATGTTGTGTATGCACATAGTGTGTACACGTTAGCCACACCACTGGTGTACTGGCACTTAGCTACCAGTTGCCTTTAATCTGTGCCATATTAGGGTCATGTGCTGGCCTCCACCACCTTGTCGTGCATAGTGGCCTTACTTTTTGATTGAGTCACCTTCAAAGACATCTCACACCTACTATATAAACAAATTAGTTAATGCCACTATAGTTCACTCATTTTTTGTGTAAGCTACATTTTAGTATTGTGATTTTCTGATGTGAGTTAAACTCTTTCCTCTGTATGCATGCGTATCATTTCTGCTGGCACACCCACTGCTCTGAGTGCTTGCATTGTTTATATATGCCCTAAGGGTAGGTTGTCACATTGGTATATGTACTTGGTTGTATGTGACCTGGTCCTAGTAATAATAATAATAATAATAGTAGAATATCATACATGACTGTTGTATTAGAGTATATCTCGAGTCAGCCAAGGGATGTGCAACTAGCTAGGCCAATAAGGGGTGATGTGATCTTGTTTACTGTTAAGTAAATAGCTAGATTGTTAAGAGGAGTAGTCCCCATACTCTGTCGCTATTAGTCCAGATCTTTATTTGATGGGCATGCTCACAAACCTATCGTGAACGGGATCCCAATCGCAAAGTTGCAGACCTCTAATTTCATTTGCATTTCTGTTATATAGAATCACATAATGCCATGCATGACTGCATATAGCGTTGTGCGTAGTGGCTAGTGTGCAGACTTTGCCATCACACTGACCACTACACACAACGCTACGCAGTCACGCACTCCATTACGTGATTCTAACAGAGATGCAAATGACAGTAGTATATCTCTAGGCCTGTGGGAATTATGCCAGAATAATTTTGGGAATTTTGATTGCAGAAGCTATGCTGGAGTTATTCTAGCATAATTTGGGAATATTATGAATAAATGAGAATAATACATGAATAATCAGTACATTCAACTAACACCAGACAAAGTAAGTAACAGAAAACAATACATTGCAGCTATTATCAGCAGCATTTGAGTGAATCTTTTCACCTTTCAGCTCCCAGCAGCAAAGTTCATTTATTAATGCTGCAGTATAATAGTTGGTAAACTTTACCTATGAGCAAATCGGATGGCTGCAGGTTCGAGCCTGCCCAGGTCCAGTCATCAATGTTTCTCTTCTTCTTCAATTTTTCAAACATACTTAATAAAGTAAATGTGTTTGTTTGTTTGTTTGTTTGTTTGTTAATTGTAGGACCAGGTGTCCTACAGACCTTCAGCACTTGTGCTGTAAAGCCTTAAGAAAAAAAGCTAATTATATGTGTATAATAATGCAGTTATTGACAGTTACATAAGAAATTAGTATGCACTGTTTTGCTGGAATTTTTTGCATGTGTTAGACTGTTTTTGCTATGTTGTGGTGAATATACTAGCTACTGTAATTCAGTGGGGAATAATTATAAATCAGAAGCTAAAAATGAGCATATTGATGAAATTTTAGGAGAAATTCAGCATAGAATGATGGAAATTTGGAGCGTAATTCCCACAGGCCTATATATCTCTTATAGTAGCACCAGAACTGAAGCGCTTCTGAAATCCAGTTCCGAAATAATTCTGTGGTGTCAAAATATGCTAAAAGAAAGTGTTGATATGGAAAATTAATACCTTGATATGGTTTCGTTGGATGGAGAAGAAGACATGAATATAAAGACAAGGTGCAGAGGGCCTACACTTGTCGGAACCCAAAAGGCACACCCCACTGGTGAGTTTGTTATTGTGGTGTAAAATGGTGACCGTGCACTGCTTCATTTTGCCTCTAGCCTTGCGACTGTGGTCAGGCAGTCAGGCAGTGAGTGAGGCAGTGAGACTAAAATTCAAGTTTGGGTGGTATTTTTAAAATTCTATATCTGGCCACCTGTGTTTTGTTATATTTAATGTTGTATTATATATTATATGGACTAGTACTATTCCATAAAGGTGATTTTTGTCGCATAAAATGTCTCTAGGATGATTGTTAAAGGCAAGATTTTGGGCGGCATGCAAAATTTTGGGGTAATCCCTACTTTTTGATAGGTGCAAAACTTTGTTCAGATTTACCTAGCAAACTTGCATGATTAGGCAGCTACCACTGTGCATCTGAAAAATGATATTACTGACACCATAGTTTACACTGAGAAACTCTGTGTACAATCATTTAACTAAGCTTACATTTTCTGCATAAAGGATACAGTACCTTAAGTCATGTAGGACATTTACGTGATGATGTTTATGACACCTGGGTTTTTGTATGGCATAGGACATGTAAATGATGGTTGATGTTTAAATACTTGAGTTCCAATGTTGTATAGCTATACATATAAGAAGTATATGTGTCACTACAACATTAAAACTGAAAGTGCATAGCATAGCATAGGGCAAGTTTCGAACCTTTGCTTACCATGCAGCAACTATTATTACAAATTGTGTTGACTTTAAATTATGCACAAGTTCATTTCTTTTTGTTGTCAGTAAGGTAAATGTCATGTATAGAAACTGAAACTGTACCATGTGCATATATACCACCTGCAGCTGACATGTAAGCATGTATGCTGACATGTAAGCATGTATGCAATTGCCTTAGCTTGTGTGTGGTTCAACTTATAACATAACATTGCATGCTTATTATATTGCACTATACGTACTTAAAAGATGGAATTTAATTAAATAAAGCACTATCAACATGCATGCTTTACACAGCAATATACAACACTAATACATATTAATGCTTCATTCCCAGTATATTAATCATTATGTCACAGTGGAGTCTAAATTTGTCCTGCATGTAAAGCAGGTCATTGAAAAATTGAGCTATAAACCAGAGACAAACGACTTTGGTGTTTTGCACATTGAGGATCAGTAGAATCTGAAATGGTGTTACATGTAAAGCATTCATGATAGTTGTTACTAGCACCACATCTGTGTGACACAATGCTACAGTTGTGTAACATGGGCATGAGGACTGTGTTACATGATATGTTTTTTATTTATTTATTTATTAAGGCTTTACAGCACAAGTGCTGAAGGTCTGTAGGACACCTGGTCCTACAGCCTGTTTAAAGTTGGTACATAAGTGTGTTTGAAAAGGTGGAGAAAGGAGAAAAAATCCATGACTGGACCTGGGCAGTTCATTTAAATGAGGATGGATTAGAGCGCTGGATTAAGACATGGCTGAAGTTGCCAAGAGCAGACCTCGGTAAGATTGGGATAAAAGCAAAGTATTTCAACTGTCTGTCACCTACAACCGATATCTGAGTTATGTATATATTAAACATGAGCTGGGTCATTTGTACTAAACTGATCACATGATGCCGTGGATATGCTGCAATACCAAAAAAAATTTGGAGAACAAAAGTGACTGAAATGCAATACCAGAATTTCATAGATATGTCAATGTGCACAAGTATGTGGAGCATTGCTGTTGGCAGCAGACTGTAGTTACATATAATAATAGTAGTTAATAGCAAGCACAACTATGCACACAGCAATTATCAGCCTAAGGGAACATTTTGTGTATGTTGTCTTTGTTCTCTCCATCAGCGTTCAGTACGTGGGATGCAATTTGGCAGTGAATATTTATGTAGTTTTCTCAGGGCCCATATCAGTGATCAGTCTGGGCACTCCTGACACTAAAAGGCTTCAGGTGGAGAGCTATGCATCATCACACAAACTTATCAGCTGGAAACTGCACCTTTTGCGCACAATGGCCTGCCAGGTGAGGCTTTCTCCCATCCCATACACGAGTGAAGGTAGCCTAGTTATGTGAGACTAAAGAAACAAGAGTACCAAAGTGTTTTAACTAACACAAACTAACCTTCAGCGATTAGTAGCAACTTCCAATCATATTGTTGATTAAGCAGGCATATCAACCACTCATCTTCCAATCGAAATAGTCGTCAAACATAAATGAACAGTAGTTTGCTTGTCTAGAATCCACCTGGCCTATTAGTAGTGGGCGTCACGTGCTAACTGTTTTGATGAGTCTTAAATAGAATCATTATACGTTTCTATCACCTCCATGAAAACACCCATCCATTGTACAACTGTCTCTTCATACAACATGGATTCTATTCCCGGTGAGTGCAGAGCTTTAGGCCTTGTAGTTTTTTCAAACATTATTTATTCACTAGGACCGGGTCACATACAACCAAGTACATATACCAACGTGACAATCTATCCATAGGGCATGTATAAACAATGCCATAGCCAGCACTCAGAGCAGTGGGTGTGCCGGCAAAAATGATACATGTGCATACACAGGAAAGAGTTCAACTGATGTCAGAAAATCACAATACTAAAATGTAAAAACGAACAAACTATAGTGACATTAAGTGATTTGTTTACATAAAGAGACTCAATCAAAAAGTAAGGCCACTATGCATGACAAGGTGGTAAAGGTCAGCACAATCAGCATATGATCCCAATATGGCACAGACTAAAGGCAACCAGTAGCTAAGTGCCAGTACATCAGTTGGTGTGGCTGACATGTACACACTATGTGCATACACAACATTCTGAGCCATAGATGACATACTGGAAATACACATTAAAGCAGTAGTGTATGTAGCAATGTATTATGGCAACACTGATGGTGGAAAATCATTTTATTAGCAAGCCAGGTGAAGGATGAAGCTGTGCTGCATCAACTTGTGACTCACTGTGCCACCTGGAAACACTTGTTAAACAAAGAGACACTCAGTCATGAACGATCACAATAAACTCTGTTGTAACCAGAGGCCACTGGTATGTGCCAGCAGTGTTGCATTGGCACAGTGATGACAGTCTATAATATTATGCATACATATTACACAACATACAGTAGATAGTTATACATTATTGTATATGCAACAATGCATCTTATAGATTACAGACCACTGGAACCACAAAAAATAATTCCAGGTAGCAAGCCAGGTGAAGTACAAAGCACAGTAAAAATGTACAAAACATTGAGCACCAACTTTGCAACCTACCCATTGGGCATGTATAACCAGTGCTATCGACAGCACTCAGAGTAGTGTGTGTGCCTATGGAAATGATACGTATGCATATGTACACAGGCAAGGGAGTTTAACTGGAATCAGAAAATCACAATACTAAAAATAAGTAATGCAACTTGCACAAACAAAAACAAGTTAAGTTAGCTATAATGGTACTAATTGATTTGTTTACATTGTAGGTGTGACATGTCTCTGAAGATGAGTCAGCAATGAAGTGATATAACAAGGTGGTGAATGCACAACTGACAAATGATTACAGTCAAGCCAATAGACTCTGTTGTAACTAGAGGCCCCTGGTAATGTGCCAGTAAATCAGCAGTCTGGCATTGGCACTAGTTGGCATAGTGATCACAGTCTATAATATATGCATACACAACATACAGAAAATAGTTACACATTGTTGTATATACAGCAATGCATCTTCTTGTTGTTTTTGTTTTATCTGCTTTACCAGTTAGGCACTGTAAGTCAAACACTGGAGTTGATTGCAGGTTATTGGCAACAGACTATTATTAGTAGCTAAAGGTAGAAAAAATCCCAGCTAGCAAGCCATACAATAAAAGTAAAACATTGAAACATACTCTTTACCTTGTTGTTCACGAGCGCATCAGCTGGTATCCAAGAACAACCAATGCCTGGAGCGCATATGCTGGACTCAAAATACAGTTACAAACATTAAAACATACTTTTAATCTTGTTGTTTACATGTAAAGTGGCCTCTGGCTCTCCTGCAATCACTTGCGGATGTTTGCCAATCTTCTCCTTCATGAGTTTGGAAATTAAAACATGCATATGGGTGTGGTGCTGGGAGTTATATAGAATTACATACATGTACCGGTGCGTTAAAGTCAGCAGCACAAACAGGCGTAGTGATTATATGGTTGTGCTTTCGTTCACAGGCGAATCGATCCCCAGTTAGTTTATGTCTCTAGGCCTCGTAATTTTCTCAAACGTTAATTATTAGGCTGTTGATATTTAACCGGTCATTGCTATTTTAAAAAAAACTTAGAAAAAATCGTGACACAAAAGGTATAAGAAACAAAGAAAAAATGTGATGTGGCCGGGTAGTGGTAAAACCAGGAACGGAGAAATAGGAAACGGGAAACGAGAAATGGAGAAATGGGTGGATATGAATTCCTTCGCTGCAGAACACTTTTCATTTGTAATTGAAGGGGTAGCAGAGCACAGATTTTCTTACAACTTTGGTGGCCAAAGTAGCAGTGACTGCTGTATTAGAGTGTTTTGCAACTCAATTGCTAAAAAATCATAAGATAAGCATACAACTGTACTAACAGAATGGCAATTGTATAATGTCTTGGTATAATATCAAATCTATAAGATAAAGTCCAGAGAAGTGCAGCCTGTTTCATTATGAATAACTTTTCTTGATTCAGTAGTTTAACCAGCATGCTGGACCACCTATCCCAGCCAACTTTAGAACAAAACAAGAAAATGTCTTAAATTACTTATGCTCTTTAATTGATTCACGGTCTTGTTGAAGTCTCATCAATTACTAAGTCATGTACTTGTGGTCACTCTCATCATTATGCTATCAGTCCACCATTAGAACTGAAATATAATTTACATTCTTTCTTGCCTTTAAAATTATGGAATGATCTAGCTACCTCAATCAGTAATGATGTTGATGATTTTATGTAAGAACTTGAACTCTACTTATATCTCTCACACCCCCTGTATGATTATCTGTGTTTGTAAACTCTTTTAGACAGTGATTATAATAATAGTCAAATTTCACTTGTTAATGCATTTGTTAATGCAAATCACCCTGGCGGTATCCTTGGTGGTATCAGTGGTTTAAGTTCAAGTGAATGCTCTATCACAGTACAATCAGAGTATTATTACAAGTTTACTTGAACTTCATTATGAGCTTCTGAGAATTTTTTTATACAGTGGTATACATGCCAGCTTGGATTTAAGCCTTAATGTCATAATAGTGGTAGTGCATTTTCTAGCTGACTATATATATTATAATCTAATAGAGCAGTCACTTTAGTTTAAGCCACTGACAGTACCACCAGGATGATCTGCATTACTATGATCTCCACCATCACCCAATACATTAATATACAATTGCCGTTATGTTAGTACAGTCTTACCGGGAAGCTTACAATTTTTTTAGCAATTGAGTTGCAAAACACTCTAATACAGCAGTCACTGCTACTTCGGCCACCAAAGTTGTGAAAAAATCTGTGCTCTGCTACCCCTTCAATTACAAATGAAAAGTGTTCTGCAGCAAAGGAATTCATTTCCACCCATTTCTCGTTTCCTGTTTCGTATTTCTCCGTTCCTGGTTTTACCACTACCCGATGTGACCTATAGCTAGGCTCGAACCCATACATTCAGGTTTGGAGTACCCACGCTCTACCACTGTACCACCAGTGCTTGCTGGCTACTCCTCTTGCTTTTGTACTATTTAAATGTTACAAATATAAAATACTATATGTGACCAGATTTTACAAAACCAATCCAAATCGCACATCAGGCAAAATCATACTAACACCACCAGTGGATAGCTAGCTACACTATCATACTAGTAGTTTTGACCCTCAGTACTACTCAAACTACTCGAGGCTGGTTTTAACAGACATCTTTTCTGGGTGGTGTAGAGTGCTCAAATGGCAGTTTCAGGCCTTGTGAAAGACCTGGCTTGGGAAGAATCAGTGGTTTACTGGTGGATAGCCATAAGGCTGTCCACCAGTAAACCAACAGAGAAAACAGTCTGCAGACTGTTTTCTCTGTTGATTTTGCTACATATCAGCCACTAAGGAACCAGTACAGCCCTGTAATCTCGTGTCTGGACTCCAATCATGGTCTGCCTCCATTGTGAGGTCTATCTCTTGCCCTCCCCGCCACCCCCCAACCCTCCACCCCTTTGTGAGCACTTGTGATACTACTTCACTCATCCAACTGCTCAGATTTTATCTTATTTGGTGGGAAACTCTATGAGCAGCTACAAGTACTGTAAGTGGTCTGAAAGGTAATAGATTGATGTATCTTTTGTGTGAATTTCATACACGTGCTTGCTATCCTTGGCAAGTTATGCTGACTTGAATTCTTTAAAACTGTTTATCTCAAAACTTCTAATGTGCGATTTGGATCGTTTCTCCAAAATCCAGTCACGTGTAGTCTACCCCATACCAGTGAAGAAGAAACTAAAGCTGAACCCAACCCTAACCATAACGTTAACCTGTTAAACGTAATGATGACTTTCACTGTCTGTATGAAGGTAAGTTTTGGGTGAGTTCAGGGCAAGCTAGAGTTGGCCCGGCTTTGCCGGGATGCTAGCTCACCTCAAACTCACCCAAAAACTTACCTTTGTACAACTAGTGTGTTTGATACTAGAGTTATATGTGACACTTCCTAATGTTTATACAACAAACAACTGGCTAAATAAATATTTGCACCGTGATTGGTGACCAGCTAAATATACACTTCGTAATTAATTCTGGAACAATCTTACAAGTGATATTGTAGGAAATTCTTCATTAAATAATTTTAAATCAGCTATAGATAATTACTTTTATGACTTTAGATTTATGTTAATGTAATAATTATATTCATAGTTAATTTTTGTTTATTGCATCAAATTTATGTATGTATATGTATGTAATTGAATGGGTGTACAGGCTTCTAAGCCTCAACCCAAATCACATCATAATCATACAAAATTATTTATTTATGATGTAATTTTAACTGCATTTCATATTATTCTTAGTACTTGGTTGTATAATTATTACTAGGATCGGGTCACATACAACCAAGTACATACACTAACGCGACAACTCCCTGATGAGGCTATGCATGTGACTAGGTGGTGAAGGCACAATCAAATAATTATGATCTCAATATGTCACAATAGTGACAGATATAAATGCAATAGTGGCATCGTAACTAGAGGCCACCAGTAGCCAAGTGCTGGTACATCATTGGTGTGGCAATGGCACAGTGATGTGTACACAGTATATATGCATACAAAACATACAGGAGAGAACTATACATTATTGCAGCATAATACATTATTGGCAACATCACCAAAGATGAATATCATTCAGCTATGTAGCCAATATACAGCACAGTATCAACATCAACTAGAGGTCGCCGGAAGCTAAATATGGTTCATCAGTGGTGTGGCAATGGCACAGTGATGGGTACACACTATTATGCATACACAACTTGCAGGAGATACACAATACATATACTGTAGGAGTATGCAAGCCAGGTGAACCAGATAAAGGAAGACAGCCAAGCCAGCCAGAGTGTAGTAAGCCAGGTAAAGGCAAACTCTACAATACAAGAAAACATACCATGCTCTTTACAATACATTAGTACAAACAGACAGCTAAGCCAACCAGAGCCTAGCAAGCCAGAAAATTATATAAAATACAAGTAAACAATACAAACAAGCATACCACTATTGACCCTATTATTGTGCAGCTGGCATGGCAAACTTCCTTCATGTTGGTGTCTAGTGTGGCCACCTTCCTGCTTCATGGAGAACATCCACTGGCAGCTGGCATGGCGACTTGAGACTTAGTGTCCCAGCTGGCATCACTTTCAAAAACAAAGGAACAGTGGTTCGCTCGTCTAAATAGGTATTTGAATCTGCCTGCTTTGTAGTGGGTGTCACATGCTAACTGTTTTGATTAGCATTAAATAGAATTGCCATACTGTTTGTATCACCTCCACGAATACACCCACCCATTATATGATTGTCTCTTCATACAACATAGATTCTATTCCCAGTGAGTGCGAAACCTTAGGCCATGTAGTTTTCTCAAACATTATTTATTTGTTCATTATTATCATTAACTCTTGTTATTATTTACATAATTTTAACCGCATTTCTTATTATTCTTAGTACTTGGTTTTATAACTAGGACTGGGTCACATACAACGTTCATACACCAAAATTGCAACCTACCCATTGGGCATATATAAACAGTGCCATAATCAACATTCAGCGCAGTGTGTGTGTGCCTATTGAAATGATACGTATACATACGTACACAGGCAAGGGAGTTCAGTGTGTTAACTGGCATCAGAAAATCATTATAACTTGTACAAAAAAACAAGTTAAGTTAGCCATAGTGGTATTAACTGATTTGTTTATATTTTAGGTGAGACGTGTCTCTGAATTTGACTCAGCAATGAAGTGAGGCTGTGCACAACAAGGTGGTGAAAGCACAACTGGCAAATGATCCCAATCAAGTCAATATGGCACAATAGACTCTGTTGTACGCAGCTACCTAGAGGCCATGCAGGGGCGGATCTAGGGGGTGGGCTTTGGGGGCTGAAGCCCCCCCTTCACTTTTAGACTTTACTTGATCAATATGTTGAGGATTATAATGACATTTTGTCTTAGCATAATTATATGATCACTAATAATACAGATACTCATAAACCCACCTTATAAACATCTTTCCAAGGCATTATTAGCGGATTTATGCTAGAGGTTATGCAACAAGGACCCGGATCAGCATTGGAGGTGTACAAGATCGAGATACTCTAATAGAACAGTCACCTAACTACTCTTATAGAACATTCAGTGTAAGCAAAAAAAAGTTGGTTCTGTTAAGAAATTTTCCAAATCTGCCTGCGCCTATAGTGCATTGGTCTGTTTAAAAGGCTTGTTCATCTACTTGTGTAGTTATTACCAGTACTGGTATATTTAATTCACGTACACAATTTCCATTGAAAATGCTCTCAGATTCAATCTCGTATCATTCAAATTTCAAATTTTTCCAGTTTCAACATTATTAATCTATCATGCATGCAATTGTGAGAGGGTGTATCATGTGCTTGGTTGTCTGAACCTACCCAAACCTTTCCATTAGCAAATGCTGCAGAGAGCCATATTATTATTTCTTATTAGCACTTTACAGTGACCAGCACTGAAGGTATATATCTAAAGGCAGTATATAAAGTATCTACAGGCATAAATATGCATTTTATGTAGAAATGTCTCCAAATTGCAGTATTTTATTTTTCAAAAATTTCCTGGGGGTGCATGCCCCCAGACCCCCCTAGTTCCAGCATGCTCCTCCACCCAAAGAGATTAGTACCTTGAATTAGCCCCCCCTTTTATAAATCCTAGATCCGCCCCTGCCATGCACTGGTGATGTGCCAGTAAATTAGTGGTGTGGTACTGGCACTAGTTGGCACAGTGATCACAGTCTGTAATATTATGCATACGCAACATATAGGAGATAGCTAGTTACACATTGTTGTGTATGCAGCAGTACATCTTCTTGTTGATTGCAGATTATTGGCAACAGCAACAGACTAGTGGTAGTAGTAGGAAAATAATTCCAGCTAGCAAGCCAGGTGAAGGATGAAGAAATACAATACAAGTAAAACATTGAAACATACTCTTTACCTTGCTGTTCTCAAGCGCATAAGCTGGTATCCGAGCTGGTGTCATTCACTGATGCCTGGAGCACATATGGTGGATACAAAATACACAGTTGCAAACATTAAAACATACTTGTAATCTTGTTGATTATGTGTAAAGTGGCCTTTGGCTCTCCTGCAATCACTCTGCAGACATTTGCTAATCTTCTCCTTCACACAATCTGGAATTAAGCATGGGTGTGGCACTGGGCATTATATAGAATCACACGTACATTTAAGGCATCAGCACGAACAGGTGTAATTATTATATGGTTGTGCCTTTGTTCACAGGTGGATCTATCCCCAGTTAGTTCATGTCTCTAGACCTTGCAGTTTTCGAGAGCATTATTTATTTATTTATTCATGATGTGATTTTAACCGCATTTCTTAGTATTTGGTTGTATAATTATTATTATTATGTGACCGGATTTAACAAAACCAGGCTTCCACACACATCCAATTCTTCAACTTTAACCGCTTGTAACTTGACCACACAGTGTGCTATTTATGTACAATTTTCATAAAATGTGACCGAATTTTGGAAAATCACCCATATGGGTGCACGTGAAATACTTAGAATTTTCAAGTTTAGTGGGTTACTGTTATGGGCAGTGCACAATTATAAAAATATTTCTAGAATTTTCTATTAATTTAAGGTATTGAGAATGGTTTACAATCATTAACAAGTAGCTTTGTGCTATATAGCTTGTTATTTGGTCATTAAATATTTTAAGTGTCAAATGTGCCCATATGGTTGATTTTCCAAAATTCGGTCACAAATTCTTTCACTGCAATATGCAATAACAGGTCAAATTTTGAAAGCGATAGCTTGTTCCTACATGAGTTATAGTCCTTCAAAGTTGCTTTGTGTTGAAAGTATTTTTGCTCTTCTTTTTTTCTTGCAGCTTTATGTCGATACCCACCTTGTAACGATTTTACAAGACCAACCTGTCAAGTGTTTTCTTCTGTTTTTGCTCATTATGCTGAGTATCACAAACAAGTGGTGACCCAACAAAGAGAAGGAAAGTTCCTAAAGTATGTTTGTAATTCTCAATGTGGTGGTTATGGAAACAGAATACAAGGAATAACAGTGGCACTTATGCTTGCCATTCTTAGTAACAGAGCTCTATTATTAGAAATTAAATATCCATTTGATATTAATATATTACTACATCCCAATGCTATTCAGTGGAACTATGTACCAACTACAATTAATAGTAGTCAACATGTTGTATTAATAGACTGGGAAAACCTCCAGAGAAATTGGCCAATATTTCTGGAGGCACTATATGACTTGAATATGGATATGATTGAAGTAGTCACTAATCTTGGATTTTTCTGGTACTTTAGAGTATTTAATGGTAAATTGACTAAACAATTTCATGATGTGTTTGGTGTAAGCCAAAATGACAATATATTCTCTTATGGTTGTGTCTTTCAGTATTTGTTTACATATGATAAGAGAGTCACTGATGCAATAGATAAAGAAATGCAAGAACTTCAACTAACTCCTGGGAAGTATGTGTCAGCTCACTATCGGACTCAAGCTATTACTGGTGATGACCATTTGAAAGACCCTATAAATCCTTTACCATACTTAAGATGTGGTATAATGATAGCAAGTGTTTTAGCGAAAAGTTCTGACCTTTACCGAGTTTACTTTATATCAGACTTTGAAGAAGTGGACAAAATGGTGACTGATATTTATGAAGGGAAAATTGTTGCCAGCAATGTCAGCAAGATACACATTGATCGATCTGATGTACTACACTTGTCAATAGACTCTCTTATAGATGGATTTATTGGAGTACTGGTCAACATAGACGTGGCGGCAAAAGGTGCAGTTTTCATAAGATCTGGCAGTACTATGGCAGATTTGATAGAAAGCATCGGACAATTTTCAAAGTGCTCTGTAGTTAGAGGATTTTTATATAATAATTAGAAATAATACTCATTGATTCATTATGTTCCAGCTTTAGCATTCTAATGAGGGCACTTAGGGATAAATCACCTGTTTAAAATAATTATGTCATCTATTATTAAGATAGTAGTGAGTCACATGGCCAAGAAAACTACAAAGTACATGTCTCACTTAAAACACACGCATCACCACCATGAGTTATTTATGTGTAAGGACAGTTTTCAATTTTAGCCATGAGTTATGCAATCATGCCCATTAGCTAGAAATGTATTGTCCAGCACCAGCCAGAATTGTAAATATGTTCTTAGTTTGTTGCAACAGCAAAAATTAAGCAGGTTCTCTTTATTACGTTGATATCTCATTAGCCTTATCGTTGTATTATCATTGAGGATTACTACTAGCACAAGCGTTTTCTAGTACTGGATTGCCTGTACAACGGATTTCATTTACCATATCCCCAGATTTTTAAACACACAGCTAAGGCACAGACCCAGCATTCTCATAAACACATTGTGAAAGCATGAAGAACACAAGTGTCTTGGGGGAGTGTTTTCAGAATAATTCTATTTAGTGCCATCTATGTGTTATCATGTGACCCCTTTAAAAATTACTTTTATGTATTTACTACAGATCCATCATACTAAACAGTCATACATCAAACAAGTGATGATATTGATTATTAATTTTCACATAGTTAACACATGATCATTATGTATGTTGACATCAATATCACTCGCAATTTTTAAATCAATGGCTACTAGATGCAGTCATCTCACCTGTAGGAAAATTTAAGAGGGACAGTATGAAGTTGTTCAGTACAACCATATTATGTCACAGTGGCGGATATAGGGGGGGTTGCAATGGTTTCAGCTGAAACGCTCTCTGAAAATGGTGCGTGTGCCCAAATTTTATTTACGATTATTGTGGGTGATAAACCACTAGGAGTTATACATAGTGTATTATATTGGAACTTTTCTACTGGCTAAACTTTATACTTTTGCCTTTAAAATCACTGAAAACGCCATTACCACGTTTAAGCGTGTTAAGCGCCTCTAAAAATAATCATCATTTTAATGAGTTTAAGCATAGATAATAGCTATACCGTATGCAAGGAAATTTTGACGTCAAAAAAATTTGACGAATCGGTTTAATTCGTCAAATTTAAATTCGTCAAATGTTTATAAGCGCCCTTAAAAGTACAGGTTTTGCCTACAATTTCTTGATTTTCGTCAACATTTTATTCATCAAATCTGCCGAAGTCTGAATTCATCAAATTTTTTTGACGTCAAAATTTCCTTGCGTACGCCGTAACGGTACCGTACATAGGCGGTGGAAAGGGGGGGGGGGGGGACTAGGGGGCTAAAGCCCCCCATAGGTCTGCTGAGGGGGGGCTAAGCCCCCCCTCAGAATGATATCGCACCGAAAAATTATCTTTCTTGGAGTGGGGCTGAAAACCGTGATAAAGATCGAGATACTCTAATAGAGCAGTCACTCTAATAAAGTAGTCAGTGTGTAGCGAGCTATGTAAGGATTTTTATGTAGTTTATCAGCTAGAAATGGTAGCTGGTGAGGTGGAAAGCTCTTGTGAGTTGGTTGTGACCTTTTTTTTTTTTTTTTTTTTTTTTGGTCTCACCTTACCAAACTATAGAAATAAGTCTGGGTCAGCTCAGCGGAGCCCCCCCTCATATCAACTACTTCCTCCGCCACTGGTACCGTATAGCCTAACTATTTCGAGGGGCAAATATTTTGAGGTTGAGCAATGTCGCTAAAATTAAATTTTTTGCAGATTTACAAACACTCTCAAAATGTATTAGACTATATGGAGGTCTAAATAAAAATTTTCGCTGATAACACCCAAAACCACGAAATCAGCAAAAATTTTCCCCCTCGAAATATTTAGGCTATACGGTAAGTTACACCCCATGGATTGGAAACAAATAAGCGCCACCTATAGACGGGTTGCCTTTTTAAGGCGTGGTCGTTTTACCGTAAATTTTCCACATACTTTCCGAGTTCGCTAAGTCAAAAATGTATTACGGCTATATATTGGAGAAAATGAACGTTTCGGTTAACTTTAGCAAGCAAGAGTTAGCCAGCCTTCAGAACAAAAAGTATGTTATAGAGAAAGGTTCGAGCTATAACATATCCAGCGTGTAAGGTGAAGGCTGAACGAGAAGCTGATTTTCTCTCAATCTCGGGTTTTTGGAAAGCGATAAAACTCGCTGAAAACATTCTTTGTAAGACTTTGCTACTACTTAGAATGATAGACTGGATGATTTTAACTCATCTTGTACCTTTGAAGAACCAAAAACGTTTGTCAAACTATTTTAAAAAAATGGGTTTTTTGCTGACTTCTTGACCAACATTGAAATCATGCGTAAAACGGAAAGTCGCGTTTTCTCGCGTTACACAAGGGACACGCCATAAATAGGCAACCCGTCTATTCTAGACTAGTTTTGCGCCCCCTTCTCAGTATGGCCATAGATACATTATCTATGGTATGGCAGTATGCCAGTTAACTACAGAGATATTTTACGGGATGTTTATGATTCTGAGGAGCTGAAGATAAGATTCCCAACGAAGCAAGAGTATCGCGAAAGTTATTGACCAGTTGTGCGTGAATGAGAACACTGCTTTCAGCGACCTGTTCAGCTTAGTTAGCAAGGAAGTAGAACAGAAAAAGAAGGAATCATCTGCTATTCGT
Organism: Dysidea avara; assembly: GCF_963678975.1. Classification (NCBI taxonomy): domain Eukaryota; kingdom Metazoa; phylum Porifera; class Demospongiae; order Dictyoceratida; family Dysideidae; genus Dysidea; species Dysidea avara. The sequence goes on from NC_089284.1 coordinate 11,819,172, forward strand.
AATTTGTTTCAGGCTTGTTACATGTATAGGTTGAAAGGTCCGCACCGATTGTGCTGCAGCAGCTTGGGAAGGAGAAACAGGGCAGTATGAACGACTCGTTATTGTGGCAGGTAAATGCATGATTGCATGTTCAATAGCGTCCTTTCTACCACATAGCAATGTTATCCATAATTAAGTGTTTATAGAATATCACATACCTATAAATAGTAAGTGGCAGAGCTGCTGCTTACTATCTATGCTTTAATGATGCAAGGTTTCATGCATGATGCTTTTCTTGGTGGTGTTGCACTATTGAAGAAATACGTATTGTTGTCACAATTACAGATGATTATTGAAAGGTTTTTTATGGGTGGCGATGTGGACCAGTCAGTTGAAGTCGGTTACCAACAGGAATTGTCTGTAGTTGAAGAAAATGCTATTTACCATGCTGCTGGATATGTCATTAGAAAGTTGATTAAGAAGTTCAGGAGGAGTGGTGGTGAAAATGCATACATGCACACTGCTATATTGTTGCACATGATTGGTGATGACACTGTCGGAGACATGCCCGATAGTACCGACTCATTCCTTGATTATGTAAAGGTATGGACAAGCAATACTGACAGAGGAAGATTGAGCCATGTTTCCAATGATACATACAGTTTTTTGTTGCTTTGGAAACTGCGTTTTACCTGCTTCTGAAGAGTGGCGAGCCCAAGGATAAGATCATTAGTGGGATCATCAATAATGCCAATGTGTTATTTCTCAGGGAAATTGCTACAGACTTGCCGGAGGATAAGTCAAGGAAGTCATCATTCCTGCTCCGTGAGGTAGTGCAGCTATGGTACAGCATGAGAGGCTTCTCAATTGCCAGCAGTTTGCTGGAACAATATAAGAGAGCCATGAAAACCACCATAAAGGAAGAAAGGGGATTAGAAAGGAACTACATTAGTTTACTAGTTAGATATATATGTGACTGAAGTTTGTCCATATGTTAAAATTCTAAGATCTAACTAGTGGGTTGCCATTAAAAATGGGTGTTTTAAATTATTTTAGTTGTCAATGTATCCACGTGGTTTATGTTCAAAATTTGGTCACGGCCTTACATTTACAGTATGGTCTCACATAACCGAACCGTTTCCTTTGTTGCATGTCTGGGAGTAAAGATTAGCAAGAGTAATCTCATCTTCATTAAAATACAAAAAAAAAATTTAAAGCATGCAACAAAATGTCCATGTTTTCCATCATCACTTGGCAATTCTTCAACATTTACACTTGGGCATTGGTCTAGACAAAGGAGAGGTACTAAGAGGATAACTCCTTTTCTGTGATATATTGCTGCTTCCACCGAGGGCAAGTGATTTTTGTACTATCAGGGCCTGAGTGTTGTGCAAAAATTGTGTGACAGATGGATTGTCACTGCGGCCTCCTTGAGATCTCTGTTGTGCAAAAAGGATTTCGACTGTGTCTTGGTTAAAACGTTCTGTGAGAACAAATTCCATTCCATGTGATAGGAGAACTTTGACCATTTCATTCAATGAGTATGCTATTAAAAGGATGTTACTGAAAATGAAATCAATTAACTCTCTGCAGATGAACTTACTACATATTTGTAGACCTTCAATTGTTTGATCTGCATCTTCTTGGAACCATCTGGTATGTCTGTGTTATTTGTAATCCATTCCTTCCATTCATTCAAGTAAGTCAATATCGTCTCTTCCAACCACTGCAAAATTCTAGTAAAAGCTTTTATTATACATACCAATGTTTTACCTCCAGTGCTGGATCATCCACAACATAAAATGGGTCTAAATCAAGATTTTTAAATCTCACCTTTCAAGGAACGGGTATTAAAAAAATTTGGCAAAACTTCTCTGTTCCTACTGTATCAGTAGATGTCAATTTTAGCTTTCTCATAGTCTTGAATCCCTCAGCAACAGCCTTACTTAACACCTGGTAAAGCATACCATTTTAAAAACTGAACTATACATATAGAAATAATTTAAGCATACTTGAGCAGCCAGCCTGACATTCATACATGAATAAGAAGTCAAATTTAGGTGCTCCCTTTTGAGGTGCTTTACAACTATATATAACCCCAATTTATCCACTGCCTTCTCACTTAGTCCCACTAAATGTGCCCATTTAATTTCATGTCCTTGGTTCTGGAATATATACAAATATTTACTTGGTTTATTGAAAATAGTACAGTACTTACCACTAAAATTCGTGTTCTCTTAAGTTGTAAATTATACCAAGCTTTTCTCACTGTTTTCAGTAAGTGTGGAGCATCTGACATGAAGTAAACAAAGCTACCAGGTGAGGAAATATTTGGTGCCTTGTAGGTGACTCTAGATTTCTGATGATGTAGCACCTTGTGTAACCGAAAAAATTTACGATTACTAGATGCACCATCAGCTACAACTGAAATCACTGTTAGACCGACCATCTGCAACATTCGGATTGCTCTCCAGACAAGTGGCATGAACTTCTCAGCTGATACTCCTAAAATGGTCCATCAACAATAATAGTTGTATTTTATGCTTACCTGTTGTAGCAAACTGTGCAATTGGTTGATTGAGGTGAAAAGTCAACCTTCTTACCATCATTGTCATCATATGTGTAGCCACTTCTCTCTTATCCTGACTTAGCCGCTTGCATTTCTGCTGCAGTTCATTGAATTGGACATTCAGGCTCTCATCACCATAGTCAACAAATCCCGTTATATCTCTAGTCACCTTGTCAAACACTAAGTCTTCTCGGATTTTCATCTCATCAAAGGCCAGAACTACAAATCTATATGAAAATAAATTATTATTATTATTATTGTGCATAAGGCTACGACTATATTATACAAACCTTTCCCACTCAGCCATTTGATCCACCTTTGCTTCCACTTTGAGATGGTTGAACACTTCTGCATTAAACCCTGGTTTTAGTTTAACAGTCCTGTGAGGTCCTCTGAGAAGGCAAACAAACAAACCCTGAATCCCTCATAATTTCATAGGTTTTGCTGGAAGTCAACATTATGTTTAGGCATCATCTTATAAATAAAGGATGCCAGCGGACACCATTCTTATGTGTCTTACTTGCAGCAACCTATTAAAGAGATTAAGTTAGTGTTTTAGATATATAGGTAACTAAAGTTAATTACCTGCTGCTCCCAAAAAATTCTTTTAAACTCATCTTCCTCAATAACAGAATGAATATCTGCTACTTTTTCCAAGTCTCTCTGCAATTGTGCATCAACAGATATTCCACCAGTTTCCACTATTGCACTTAACTTTGATCTTAACTGTTTCAGTTGCCAATTTTTCATCTTTATACTTTTTCTGAGGGAGATCAAGCGGGCTGTCTTCTGTGGCATTCTCAAGAACTGGATGTTGGTATAAAGTGATGGGAAGCCTGTAGTACAGCTGCTTAGCCTACAAACCAGTACATGAGGATTGTTACGAAATTGATTACAGAGAGAACAAATTGAGTCTTTAATTAGTAGATGACATTTCCAGTGTTTAATGGTGCTGTTACACTGGATTCCTTCAACTTCTACAAAAAAATGACTCATCTAGAAATGCCACCTGTTTGCCATTCACTGATGAAAATTTTCCCTTCCTTCCTTAGACAGGCCAAAGTGACAAAACACTCTTCGTAATTCCCAGAGCAAATATTGGCAGTAGAGATCACATGAATGGTATTTACAACAAGTTCTGCAGTCATTATTGGTGGTAAATCTTTCAAAATTTCAGAGTGCGTGGGAACTAAATGTTTACCAACATAAACTTGCCAGGTAAGATCAATGTTCACCAATAACAAATGTAAAACCGTCATCGGTTTGTGAGAAGGCTGTTGAACAACTTCAAAACATCTCAGTTCACTGTTTGATACATAGCTTGAATACCAATTGTCTGGAAGCCCTTTAGCAACAATTTCTTGATGGCATGAGTCCTATACCATATCAAATATCACTGAGTAATATGACTGAATTTGAGTAAACGTTGCTTCCACACAAGCAAAATAAAAACTAGCTAGCTTACAACAAATGAATTTTTTGGTGCCAATTTTGTCAGCATTGGGAATTTACAATTGCTCTCACTCTACTCACAATGTTCTATGCATGGAAGCTGGGTTTCATCAAATCCAACCACATAATCATGGCAGGATCAATGGTTAATGTGTATATTGACCTAAAATTATAATATACACTCAGCTAGCACAGTAAAAAGATTTTGCTCAAATGCAGGGATTTACAGTTCATGAATTCATAATAGCTACTATCCACTCAAGTGAATTGAATAACAGTAAAATAAACAGTAAAAATAATGGCAAATGTTTTAGTTCATCAAATTAACTGCCCCAAACTCCATTCAAACTTACCAGAGTAGATGGTATAGCGGTAGGAGAATCATCTAGTTCAGCAACAATTTCCAAGACAATATCTTCCAGATCTGTGGGGACCTCAGGTGACGATTCCTCTAGTTCTGTATCATCACTTGATTCAGCTGGCTTAGGAACTCCATTCGATCCACGGTGTAAATTCAAGTTGTTGGCACATGTTTGCTTCCTCTTCCACAATGTATTCTTGCATTTACGCCCAATCTGAAATAAACTCCTGGATCCTTTACCACACTTCTTTCTTTTTCCAGGCATCAGTTCAAGCTGAGTAATTGGCAATTTCAAAGGTTAAGCATACTACGAACACAGAAATTTTCTAAATGGTACCCATCATGTTATAATGCATCAGTTAAACATGCTATTACAAACGCATTAGTTTTATGCCACAGTATAACAAATAAGATATAATTCACAGAAATTTCAGAGCCCTCAGAAGAATAGGCATTGAGTACATGTGGTGACAAAATTCAGTGCATAAAATTTTGAAACCATACAAAACGACTTGAAACAAAGATTAAGCCACGCGTTACAACACCAGAGCACTACACGTAAGTGCAATTTTGTAATGTAAGTCTTGATTATGTGGTGACAAAAATGACTCACCACAAGTTGACTATAAAATTGCACCAGTAATTTGAGGCTTACACAGCCAAACAATCCATGATACCATCTATAATAACAGTTGGTAGAACTTCTACGTGTCCATCAGTTCATACGACCACAAACCAGAGTTTTCATTTCTTGGCGCGCAAAACTAGGATGGAACCACTGTTTTCTATAGAAACCTATATGTGCACGTGATTTGTTTCCAATCCACAGGGGTGTATATTATCTATGGTTCAAGTACTGTTTTGCTCCAAAATTTTCTGCAAAGGACTTAATGGGTAAGATTCAACTGTTGTGGAGTGATTTTTACTGATTCATTGCTAGCTAGTTTAGCTATAGGCCATTGACTTTCACCCCAGCTGGACTATATAGTAGCTACACTGGAGAAAGTACAAAGAAAAGCTGCACGATGGATTTTATCTGAATACTCTAGAACTATCAGTTCAGTTTACATCATTATTATTCACTCTTAACATACTTTCTCCTACTTTTCAAACATACTTAGTGCAGTTAATATAAACATCTTAGGCCTTTATAAGGCCTTCTGGTATACAGGCTCTGCCTTTACCAGGTACTTTAATCATAATCATAATACCCACGTTACAACAGTGTTGTCAATCATCAAGGCTAATATTGTTCTACAAAATAATTAACAACTCACTGCCTACTTGATCTCTATTCCCACACATTACCAACGTTACAATGTACCCTATTTCACACAAGGCAACATCACCTGAATCACTTTATCCTGCCACAAGCCACCCTTTAGCACTTATAAGTACAGTTTATATCCTAGAACAATTAAAGATTAGAACAATTTAGCAATTAATGTGATTGAATCAAGAGACATACTGATAGACGAATTTACTCACTTACTTAATCTTAGTTATTGTAAATATTAGTTTAATAGAATGTATGCATGTGATTGTACCTTCTGGGGTTTTTCACCCCCTGGGCAAACCATGGCCAGCTGAGCTGACTGCCCAGTATCTAATCTTAAATCTTACACTTCTCAGTCTGGAATCACAGCTATTGACAACTTCCTGAACCTGAAACCCCCTCTGAAATTTTCCAGATCTGCCACTGTATGTGATTACCTCAAATATGTGGCCACTGGCCAGTCTCAAATAAGCACTTGGTCGTTTAGTGGCCTGGGTAAAAAGTTGCCTATATAATTATATTATGTTTTAATTTTGTTGAACTTTTCACCCAGGCCACTGGGTCTCAAAAGAATTAAACGCCCAGGCCACCATTTGAGGCAATACGGTATGTAGATACCAGTGTTATTATGTGTAGTTTACATGTTATTGTGCTTGTATGCTGTACTGTATGTAGTGAATTGAAAATAGTATGTACGTACCAATTCACATTTGCTTACTATTTATCCTTCAGTTTCAGCCAAAGTTGCTGGGATTTTCTGACGACACAGGTGGTAAGATCAAAGGTATTTGGTCTGCACATCAAACCACACAGCTATGACCATTGAGTGCACCAGTCAGCACTAAATAGAATGAATAACAATATTCTTAAACATATATAAACCACCTGCATGCAGTAGCACTGTTCAGAGCACGCCATCAGTTATCCTGTTCAATTGTGATGATCTAGAGTGGCCCAGTATCACACCGTTTGGTAGAAATATGTTATGTTCAATTTTGCTAGTATAATATGCATAAAGTAAGTCTTATAAGTATAAAGAAAAATTAGGAATTTTTACAAGGTAGTACAGGCATTACTGTGTGTACAATAAGAAATGCTTAAACAAGGGGGTCATCTCCTGAATAGCAAATTTTAATATACCAGTATGTGAGCATTGTTTCAGGCCCTTTTAAACTCTTTATCTCTAATAGCTTGTAATATTCTTTCCTAACAATTTTTGTAACATAGCTAATTAATATTATCATTGAACTTCTATACTAGCTGCACCACATCAAATAAAAATGGTGTGAAGCTGTAATTGTATGACAAAACATGTCACCATAGCTATTTTAATTACTAATAAGCAAAGTAACGATTAAGTATGTTTTCATTACACACCCTCATATGGAGAACAATGCATGAACCTATAAGCCTGGCAGCTACAATCTACTTAGATATCATCCATTATTAAAAGTATTTGTAGAGTACAGAGAGTACGCTAGGCAGTTAGGGTAAATTCACCTACATGTTTTTTAAAAGTGTCAGTATTAGTACATAGCACCATGTTCAGAAACAGTTCATAATGAAGCATTACTTCCCAGAGCAATATAGTTGCAGAAATATAGCTATGCATGCATAGAAGTGCTACCAATTGTTGTAAGTGTATAATGCATAAGGAACTTAATTACATAGGTGAGAATTGGAGCAACACTACAGAAAGGCTACTAAGAAATACATGCATACATGTGTCACTGAAAGATGACAATAGTGCTATATACTATCAACAAAATTATGGAATGTTACCAAGAATGATTGAGAATAATAAGAGTATTTATATCCTAGTACATGAGACAATTAAAGTGCCATGCTGGGTGATAAGTATGATAACTTAGCTATCCTCACTGGGTGATAACCAACTTTTCAAACAGTGCCAGGACATGGGGCATGGATTCAGTGTCAATTAATGCATGCATAGGAGTAAACCTTGAAACCAGCTGTGAGTAGAGAAAGGCAGACTGGAGAGATACGCAACAAGCCTAAATATTGTTGGACAAATTAATGATAATTAAGATCTTACAGGAAATCTTAAAGATTTTGGCAAAATCTAGTAGCTGGTTTTGTTGAGTTTGTCAATCCCTCATCTGAATCAGTGGAGTATCACTAAATCTAATACATACTAAGGTTGAAAAGAATTTATTGCTATCACTTTTGTACATTGAGAGTGCAAGAAATGAGGAAGGCCAAGACGAACAGCAAATATATTGCCATAACTTTTAAATAAAGCTTTTCGGAACAATCCACACATTTCATTTGTTTAAACTCACCAAGAGGCACTTGTTTTCTCCTATAAATAAGGTACACAGAAGTTAAAATGGTAACAGACAAATTTGCAAAAATCTGCACAAGACAACTACTGGGCACCCCGAAGGTTAGTAATTTAGCAGTATTCAGTTCCTATAATATTAAGGTAGATAGAAATTGACTGAGCATCAGCTAAAGTCTGAATGATTAAAGATATTTATGTAAACAAATAGTGTACACAAGGCTGCAAATAATCAACATTCTATCAATATGCATGTAGCAGGGGTGGATCTAGGATTTATAAAGGGGGGGGGGGGGGGGGTAATCCAAGGTGCTAATCTCTTGGGTGGAGGTGTGCAAAGCATGCTGGAACTAGGGGATCTGAGGGCATGTCCCCCCCCCCCCTGCCAGGAAATTTTTGAAAAATATATGCTAAATTACTGCAATTTCTCCCAGAGCGACCAGTAACATCCACAGCATATGAAAAAATTCCATGTAGCTAAATTTTATAAGGAGCTAGGAGAGATCTTGTTGAGAATCTTGAAAACCTGCAAAGCTGTATGAAAAGTACGCCTTTCAGTCAAAGATGATCATAAAGTTTAAATTATTTAATTTAATCAGAAGGAGGCAATGCCGTGATGAGGTAAACTTGGTCTTTCTAAACGAAGAGTGCCAGTAGAATTTGATGGTAGCCATACAGAATCACAATAATCCAACACTGGTAAAATATAAGCTTGATAAAGCAACTGTAGAACTCTTGAAGAAGCTGGCCTAATCTGATTTATCAGTATAGCAAAAAGCTTCCTTCTAACTCTACCAAGAACTTAGTCCACATGAGCTTATCTAAAAGATATACGGCACCAAAATACTTAGTAGAACTAACCTGCTTTAAGATGATATTCAACCTTCCAGTTCTCTGGCGTGCAGCAATGAGCATACATAATGATTTAGCTGCAATGAGCATACATAATGATTTAGCTGCAATGAGCATACATAATGATTTAGCAATGAGCAAACATAATGATTTAGCAATGAGCAAACATTTAGCTAATCACATTTATAAATCTATTAACAACCAGCCAAGTGGATCAACATTCTCTACATCAGTTTAGAAAGGTCACCATGGCTGAAGTGAATTACACAATTATAGATTAAGGGGCGGGCGCCGACAGACTAGCATGCAGTACCGGAAAGACGTTGGTGCACGTGAGTGCAAGCTACCCTAAATATTACGAGATATTTATAAATAGCTAATTATTTACATAAATTCGAAATGAGCTTGAAATAAAGGTGGACGCCAGAATCCCGTGGATACCGAGCTGCATCGCAACCAGCTTCGCTAGACCATTCTTAACACGTTAGCTAACTACCTTAGCGAACGAAAAGCCTTATAGGGCTATCACGTGAGAGTAGTGGTTTGAAATCGTGTTGGTGGCGGTGTATGGATGATGGACCCAAAAATTGATTTCGAAAGTCTTAAAGGAGATGTTAGCATAATCCAATCTTGCACAGCGGAGCTGCTGTCAGTGGCGGGAACACTTAACGTGCCATCCTGGAGATTTCCAGAAATGACTTCGAGCCAAGTGAACGCTAACAAGGTCCTGGAAAAGATATGCTATTCTGAGGACAAAGAAAAGTTTACTGTAGCTCGTACCCTTTTACTGGAGCTAACTGTTGACAGGTACGTTTATTGCTGTCTAGTTGAGAGAAGTTTGTGTAATACCGCGGTGCCTTTGTGCCGTAAAAGTGTGAATAATAGTTCTGTGAAGAAAAGGTTTCACCCATATTATCACTGTACGTGTTGGAGCACACCACACTGTATGTGGAAATAGTGACTACTGGTTATTGTAGTTATGTATAGACTGCATATTTGTTCTGGTTGCCACAGCATTTGTCGCAACACAAATTCAGGCTAATGGTCGTAGTTACAGTAGATGGGGAAAAGTTTGCAATTACAGTAGCAATCGTGAAACTGATTGCTAGCTAGCGATACACTGTATTTACATCACTATACTCACGAAACTTTTCCACCAATTTTCCCCACCTACAGTAGGTTTGGCAAATACCAGTACAATACTTTAATATTGGCCTAGCTTTCCTTACACACTATAGAAAAATAGGTTGAGAAGCAATGCTTTCATTTCCATAGTATTGTAGTACCTAATAAGGAGTATTAGTGTTATTTAACATTTGATATTATTACCTTAATAGTTGCACTACGTATGTCTATGACCTCAAAGTACAACTGCTCTGTTACAAGTACGTGGAATCATTGTATGGTCTGTGACAATCGAGAATTGTTACAGCTGTTCTAGTATGCATTATTAAGAAACAGAACTAGTATTAGTAACTAAAGATTGGCTGTTGTTTTTTAATACACGTACTGCACATAGCCAATGAGGCATGAATGAGCAGACATGGTTAGTACAAAACCTATGTCGTCTATTTCCTAATTGCTACATTGCTAATACAATCACAATAAGAGTGTCCGTGATTCACTGTTATAAATTTGTAAGTGTGTAATACCGTGTGACTCTTTATACAGATACGTATGCGTTGTTGTTTGATAGAATAATGGGAAAAAGTTAATGAATTTGACAAATCAGCACGAATTCGTTAACTTCTAGTATTCCGTCAAAATCTTGATATAATACCTTTTGAAATGGGTCTATGATTTAACTTTTATTTAAACTGATCAAGTGATAATTCGTCAAATTTTGTTCTGTGAAAGTTTCTTGTTTGTAAGGTAATAGGGCCAGCTCTGGGACCAAAACAATGTGGTCTCAGTAATGAGATGACCTTTTTATTTATTAAGGTTATGAAATATACTTTTGCCACTATACCAGAGGTGGCCTCTATATGAGATTTTCAAAGTAACCATTTTAATGTATCCCACAGATTAATGTTCCTTTTGCAGTGTGCATTCAGAGTGGTTGAATGTAGTGCAGATGAGCAGTCCAGCAGTGTTCCTTTGTCACTGGGATCTGTTGCTAAAAGATATACCAAGCAAGTGTTACGTGACTCCCGCAAAGTTGCTACTCTTAAACAACAGGTGCACGTGTCTGTGTCTGTGCATGTGTGTGTGTGTGTGTATTGGGATATGATTGTGGTACTATTACACATGTACCAGTCCTTGCTGTCTGGTGTTTTCAAATGCAGTGAACCTTATAGGCTGGTCTAAACATAGCGCATAGACCAAAATACCGTATAACAACATAATTATATTGACAAAACTAATATTTGGCAATTTGCTGCAGTTGGCAAAAATTTAATTTGGCAGAATGCTCTCACTGAAAAATTGGTGGTACTCACGAGTGGCGGGTGTAAGGACGAAGTGTGCGTGCTATAGTGTACAATGCTTTTTTTGTGCTAAAATGTTATGGATTCAGTCATTGCATGCATCAGTCTGGCCTAGTCGCTTTCATGATTGAACCGGGTCCGGATCTGATGGAATATCTGTATCCTGCTGCAGCCCATTTTGTTTCATGGGCTATGCCCACTTATTAGGATCATTAGGCATACATAGACCATCACCTATTTATCAATGGCTGTGCACAAATTCATGTCTAGCTACCTGCAAGCTTACGTGGAGCCACACCCACTAATCGAGTGTACTAGCTCTAGTCTACTCTGTATAAGCCACACCCATTTGCATGTGTGGGACCACATCAATTTACCAATAAGGTGTGTTAAAGTAGTATCCACGAAGTCACACTTGGTTTGTCAAAACCTGCTTCAACGGTTTGTCGAAACCTGTTTCAACAACTACTATCGAAAGCTTGGACACAAAATATGAAAATAATATTAATGAAATTTAAATTTGGTGGTTTAGTGACAAATCGCCGATTCACCAATTTATTTCACCACCAAATTTAATTGATATACGGTACACATTTAGTAGTGCTTGAAACTACACTATGACCATGCCACTCTTTCAAAGTGGACATGTTAAACGTGGTTGTTTAGTGGTAATGTGGTTACTGGTTAACTCCTTCCAACCAAATTGCACTATCACTGTTAGGTGGTAGGTGTATGCTATATTAGAGTGATTTACAGTTGTACAGCTTGTTCACCCAAGAGTGTGACATCAAACTCAACCATTATTCCAGTGCCACTAAAAGCTCACCAAGTGCGTAGTTTTCACCACTAGCACAACCCTAAGATCACTGATGTGTGGTGGATGGGATGACTGGTGGTTAACCTACTGTACATGCAAGGGTACAGGGTGTAAATGTACAGTAGTGAGATAGGGGAGGAGTGTTAGTGTAGTTGAAAATCAAACATTCAGTCATTTAAATCTCATTACACAGTCATTTTCTTATTCAGATAATTGATGACATTTTAGATAGTTGTTGTCTGGGTAATCCTTTAACTTGACAACTTTCCTATTGAAGCAGCTTCTAGCAGTCCATTCTGTGTACAGCCCTGTTGTACATTAAAATAATGTAGCAATGATGACAATGGAACCTCTCTAAAAGGACCATCCATGTAAAGGAAACTGTACATTTAACCTCTCTGTAAGGACAGTGTTTGTGGAACTTTTCCTATACGATTTTACCTCTAAGAATGGACAACCTTTTTATAATGGTAAAATTTCATCCAAATCAGTTAGTCTGTTATATAGAGGTTTCACTGTACACATATGTCACAAACATATAAGACACCATGTTCGAATTTCACCTGTAATATTAGTACATGTAGTACCGAGTTGCATACTCCGGCGATTGTTTGGTGGAGCACTATAATAGTAGTCAAATGTAGCATGATGCTATGTACATATGTGTGATATATAATTGTGTTACCAATAGTAATAACACTCTGCTATGGCAAAGTGGCTTTCTTGGTCACAAAGGATACTGCCATATACTCAGGACTTTCACAATGACACTTTCAAACACTGTATTACTTTTATAAGTACACATAATGTACAATTACAAAAGCAGTGTACTGTATGCTGGTGCATAGCAGATCTGTAAGTAAGGTTAACTACAGGGTTGTATACTACAGTTATCTGTAAAACTTTCATCTACCATCCTTATGTTCCATCCCTTGATTTTCTGTCTGGCTGACCTTATTTGTTTTTGGTCTATACACATTAAGGAATAGTTAAAATTGGGGCAATCTGTTGTTTTTCTGGACATCTACAGTTTAATAAGTACAGTTGGGGTTCTCTTAAACACCATATGAAGTGCTTGTCTTTTTCATCTTTTGAAGTTTGTTGCATGTGTATATGTACACACAGATTTTTCTGTTTGGTTAAAATTATTTGTTTTGGTCTGACATCATGCAGAGAATAGCTGAATACTGTTGTTAAAATAGGGTTATTTGGTCTAGATGTCTGCACTTCAATTGCTTAGTTGCTAGACAAAATTTCTTGTCGTCACTGGTCTTTTGCTAATATCAGCTGTAGTTTCACCAAACAGGCTAGGTGTAATGTAATCTTATATACAAGAAGTGATGCGTGTGTGTGGGTTGGTATGTGCATGTGGTGGTGGTGGTGTGTGTGTGCGTGCGTGTGTGTGTGTGTGCGTGTGTGTGTGTGTGTGTGTGTGTGTGTGTGTGTGTGCATTAAGTTGCTAGGCAACAGTACTTTAGATTTACATAAATTACAATTGTATCCAAATATTTTATCATGTCAAGTCAAAACATTAGCACATGCTCATGCACATGCTGTAAACAAACAGTAACTAAGAATAAAATTGACTGAATTGACCGAGCAATTCAAAATCAATTATGTCCCAATAGTGACTGTAAGGTTACCAGGCCTGGTAATAGAAATTTAAGCTGTCAAGTGTTGAAAAAAAATCCAAGACTAGCAATGACAGACAGCCTTGCCTTCATACTGATACGAGTTGATATGTAATTGTGTATATGTGCGTGCGTGCGTGCGTGCGTGCGTGTGTGCATGCACACGTGTGTGTGTTCTTCCAAGTTGTATCAAGAGTATATAATAGTAACCAAGAGTATCAAACGGGTGTATTACCCCGTGATTAATGATTGCATAAAGTAACACGGATATTTCAGTAATTGTTCGTTTATATCGCCATTACGGGTTGCTGTATTTAGCCCATTTCGGCCACTACACCAAGCAAAAACATGATAGCTTTAAAGGGAATTGGCTAATGTTAAAGTTCTGGCATCGTCAAGTCGATCCCTGAAGGCATAGCAATACGCTCATTTGTGCAACTATTGTTTTAGCAAGTTTAAGTTATCTTGGGTCCTTACTACGCTTTCCTTGTACAATAACTATTGAATACTTGGTTGAATACTTGGTTGAATACTTGGTTGAATAACACGGAAAACTGGCAAACAAAGACCCGTTGCTACGTACGCATTTCAAATTACTATTTTGTGTAAACGTATAATTACTGAAATATCAGTGTTACTTTGCGCAATCATTAATCACGGACTAATACACCGTTTGACACTCTTGGTTTCTGTTATATACTCTTGGTTGTATGTATGCATGCAATTGATATTAATTTTTGTGATTGATATTTAACTTTTTTTTTTACAGCTTGATAAAAAGACTGACCTGATTGTCAAGTTTCAGAATAATGTCAAATCACTAGAGAAAGATAATGCTGCCCTTCGTGACATGCTGTCGAAAGCGATGTCTGTCACCGAGGAAAAGAAAGACATTGAAGATGTGTGTATCACGTCTCCTTTGGAAGACATTCCATTAGAGGAATATAAGCCTGATGTTAAAGAGGCAGCTGTTCAGACCACTGAAACTGCATTTGTTCTTTGCGCCACATGTGTTAGCATGCAGAAGTGTTTACTCATGTGCTCAGTGCAAACTTCTCAAGTGTGCAACTGTCTATCAGTCAATTCTAAAGTAGCTTCCCAAGACTTTAATGCACAGATGGAAGAGAAAGGAAGATTTGACCATGGCGTTTGGCTGTCATTACTACAACAAGATATGAGCTCAGTCAAAGAGGCCGTGTCAATCCTTCAGGAGCAGTGTCGGAAGTTAAACTCTGAGCTGACATGTAAAGAACAGGAGGTGGAAAATGTCAATAGTGAACTTACCAAAGTTGACAAGGAGTATGGTACTTGTAAGGCAAACTTTCAAGCTGAAAAACAGCGCAACGAGGTGAACATGGCCGACCTTGTCAATAAATATGAAACAAAAGTTGATCAGTTACGGCAACATAATTCTAAACTTATAAACGATATTGACAACATTGAAGTTGTAATGAGCGAGTATCGCAGAAGAGAAGCCGTCATTAAAGCAGAGATGAGCATTGCAAGTGAGGGGTACTACATGTTTAGTTTACCTACATAGGTACTCATTGTTTAAAAATTGTAGCAAAAGTGTTTGGGAGATTGTACAAATATTGTGAACTTTGTGTGGGGTCTGTAACTGTTCTTTGGTAAATTCAATACCTTTACTGTCTAGTGTTGATTTGTGTTGATAAGGTCAATCCTTTATTGTGAGAACAAACTGAGGTGTTACGTAACACAGTGTGTCTCTGATATACCTTCCAGTCTTCCCCATACAAATATTGCAAACTCTTAGTGATAGTTTGTGTAGTGCATACTGCATGTGCTATAACAATAGGACAAAATAAGGCTGAGCTTGAAGAAGAGCTTGAGCGTGCTACAAATGAAGTACTGGAACAGAAGAAAAAGTGTACTGATTTGCAGCAAGTCATACGAGCTATGACTGATGAGCTCCAGTCAGTGAAAGATGAAATCCAGGAGAAGATTGTAGCACTGAAGAAATCTGAGACACAAAACAAGACTTTATCAAAGCAGGGAAAAGTACGTAAGCTGTGCTTTGGTAAATATGCGTGTATTAGACAGGGTTTCTGATAAGTATATATACTCTGAAGCTGAGCCAAACTGGCCCAATCCAGATATCTAGTGCTCCACTAGTAGTATTCCACCAAGCGAATTGCTTCGAGTTTGAAGTGAAGTAGCTACAAAATTGAACTAGTGTTGAGAAAAATGGAGCTGAAGCCATGGGAGTTGTGTGGGTCATTTTGTGTTCACATTGGGCCAATGGAGTGCTACATCGCCTTATCAAATGCCCTGCTGTTAGTAAATTTTTGTGTTATGATAGAAAGTTAAATGGTTTAGTATTTTAGTTATGCAAGCAGTTAATACTATTTTGAAACTGAAATTATTTATTGTTAATGCCTTCAAAGGATGTTTATTGTTTAAAATGTTTTCTATTGCTGTTGATATAGCCCATAATCTCAATGTCTCTTGTATAATACTATATGACTTCTGTATGCACATAAATGCATGCTATTAAAGTGATTGATACAGTCTTGTATACTATAATTTTGTGTATTTGTCCTGTGCATTATTTTATTTAGTATACTAACTAGAGCTTGTACACATTTAATTCATAATTTACATCAGGCTTAGAAATCTTGTAAGAGAACACGCTGTAATGCTGTGTGTGTACACTGTAATGCTGTGTGTGTATACTGTATCCTTGTATAACTTTAAGTGTTACCAGCATATAGCAGGCTTATAGGAGCAAAGATCAGTAAATGTGATGAAAGTACAGTATTTGATGTACTTCTCTATGATGGGAAGTATTGGGAGAGTCCTGTGAAATTCTGTTATCTCAGACAAGTTATGTCTTTCTAATTGTTGTTTACACCTACACAATATACATTGTTGGGTAACTAGTGTGTATCCACATCCTGTTTGTAGGTCATGCAGAGTAAACAACTAGCATTGCAAAATAAACTAGAGCAGTTGGGGAAAGAGTGTACCTCATTACGGACAGAACTAAACAGTGCGGTTCTCGGCAGAGAAGAAACGAGTAGTACACTAAATGAAGTGGAGCAGAAATGTCGTGATCTGCACAACAAACTGACCAAAGAAGAGGTATATGTGTTGAATAGATGTGACTATTTATACATGATAGTTAAAGTTGTGCTACTCCTAAAGATCAATCCCTTACTTATTCATGTTTATACTAGTTTTTTTTTTTGTTTTGTTTTTACTTGCTGATTGCCATTTAACTACAGTATTTAATGAATTGCCAATCTCTTTGATACTATGGCAATGAACAGTGTTTGTACCAAGTATATGTAGAGTAATGTCTTTGTAGTTGTTTTATAATGTAGTTTTCTGATTCTCTGTAGCCATTGTTGAGAATGCCCATTCTGTACAGAACATTTTTGTACCCATAATGCCCATTTAGTTGTCAAAGTCCTTTGTCATCCTGTAGCAGTTTTACTTGTAGTGCCTAAGCTAGACGACATACCACTCCCTTTTCACACAGGCATGACAAAAATGCCTCATAAGAAAATTCCTAGTCTATATTATTACTGTGCATATATATAGCATTCAATCTTCACATGAAGTCCCTTAATTCACTGTAAGTTTTAACATTTTTTGGAAAGCCAAGCATACACATGTTGTACTGGTAAACCATTTACAAAATGTGACACTGATATTCTTTGAACACTTACCACCTTTACAGTACAGTGTTTTAGTAGTCTTTATTAACACAACGTATCCTTAATGGTATGCTATTTGTATGGTATTGATAACTCATACGGTAACTGTATTATTAGTGTGTCGGGTATAGAAATATACTGTATGGCATTATAGTGGAACCAAACCAGTCACCTTCGGGCCATTTTTTTGACAGTTGCATGGATTAGTGTATAACTTGGGGAGTTTAAAAGTTGGCTTTTGAGAGAGAGATGGTGTTTCTAACAGGCGGCTGCTCTAAGACAGGCTCCACCGGGCTTTTTAATATTGCTCACCTCTCAAGCTTTTTAAACACATCAACATTGGCCATCTATTTAACACCCTTCCTCCTAATATAACAGTTATCACAATGCTATCATTGCAGGAAAAGGCTCTGCTAGCTGAGAAATCACTAGAGTCAACAATTCATTCCCTTGAAGATGTCAAAGTCGAACTTGAACGGGAGAAAGAAAAATGTCTTCTCCTAATGGACTACCCATCTTTAAGTGTCTCTGACCCAAATTATTTTGACTGTCTTAAGTCACTAAGCTATGCTGACTCAAAGAATCATTTGTCCGCCAATATTATAAGAATAATGCTACTAGAAGATCAGAACAAGGACCTGAGGAAGATTGCGCTACGAGATGCACAAGAAGGAGAACCAACATTTGAGGTATATGCTATTTCTATTAGTAGTGTTTTGATGCTTTCTTTATCTTGTAGTTAAGAGAACCAGTGCAGCTCTGGAATGGTGATCTGCTGAAAACAATGAAGCAACAGTACAAGAAAACTAAGAAGAACAAACAGAATCATTTACAGAAGAGCACTACCACAGAAGACGACGTGATAGTTACAGACATTGAGAAGACATCACCACCTGTAGTGCATGAGCATTCGTTTTCTTTTAACCATGGTGACTCTCATCCAAGATCGCCAAACACCAGGACAAAAGGCAGTATTGGACGACTGATGACAGCTCTAAATGAATCAAAACTTATCGCCCCTCCCAACAGTTTTGTTAAACTACATGATAACAGCTAACCACAATCACTATTGTATAGCTAGCCACATGCTATACACTTGGGTCTGTACTGTAGTCATCACTTATATTGTAAGCATTGTATCAACTCTGCTATAAACATGAAATGCTTTATCCCATGTTTGTAATCATGTGTAATACACTTGAAAATTTCCAGGTGGCTTGTTAATATGTGAGTGACGTGTTCCTATATTACGTAATGGAAAGTAACGATAGGAGCAGTACGTGCGAAGCATGTTCATAACTTCGGTGATGTCAAAGAAGGATAATCTACCGAGTGCTGGCACCGATGTGCAAAACACGATTTTCCGGAATGGATTTATACAGAAAGACTGCCTCAACGGAGATCAAGCTACTCCGTTAAGAAATAGTACTGCGATAGACAGCAAAGTAGTGGGGGCTTCGTTTGAAATCAACGATAAGGTGGAGAGTAATTGCAACCGTAAACCAACTGTCACACTTGAAGGGATTATCCTGGTTGCGATTTGCACGCTCGTGGCGTTGGGATTTTGCGTGCCAATTCTTATCTATGTCGCGGACACGGATCACAGTAAGACCGCCACGATTGAGTTTAAATTTACCAGTAATTGCACAGACAACGCAAGGCAGGTTAGTGAAACTGAAATGCATCGAATTGTGCTGGTAATGTGTTACACAAACAGATGCCTCCCTGCTGGTTAGTACTGCACGGCATATAGCTGTAGCTAAATCTCTGTGTTTTTATATTGCCTATATGTCTACACTGTAGGGTTTGTGGCCACACACGTAAGCCACAATTTATACTTCCATAAGGAGGCAACATAGCTGGGTTGTTGTGGGTGTTCACCACTATTATGACTTTATAGCTCTCTGCAGTTGTCTGTGCGTTTTGTGATTTCTAGCTGTACCTGAGAATTAAAAAAAAGGAAGTGGTTACTGAACCGAAAGGTTTTTATTTTCGCGTCTAGTAGTTTCCCCAAGCATTCGACTTTAGGGGACATATCCAGTAGTTGCCCCATGCATTCGACTTTAGGGACACAAAAATTATGGTTAGGGTCGGGTTCAGCCTTGGTTTCTTCTTCACCTTTAGGTTAAGTTCTACTACATATACCTCAATATATACTGAGACTAGCATTTATAATATAGAAAAGTAAAGGTAGTGGGTAGCTAGCAGTGGTAGTATGCCTGCCTAAAGCACCAGTAGTCCAGGGTCTGAGCCCTGGATGAGTTTTGTGTTTTTTTTCCTCATTGTTTTTTTCTCATTTGGTGACCCTTTTCTGTCTAAGTTTTACTGTCAGTTCAATAGTGAGCCTGGCTTATTGAACCGACTTTTCCACTATTGAAAGGTTTCCTGCATGGTATTTTTGGACTTATAGAGTTAGCTATATAGACAAATTATTTAAGGATACATAAAGATTTGCGTGCATTTATAGTTGTCAATGTGATGAGGATCTTAATCTTGCATATGGAAACAACTAACTATAGCTATGTGATCTTTGTCAGGGCAAGGATTGATTCATAGGTCATATGCATGGTTGAATGCAAAAATTATGTTGGATGCCTATAAGTGAGAAAGCACCATTTCAAGTGGCTGTGCCTTGATAGTCAAGTACTTAAATTAATTTTATCGTGTCACTGATGCTTTATTGGTAAGCTGAACATCTGTTGGATTATAACTGTGTTTGCCACACTTCCGCACCAGTTTAAAGTTTGTCTAGAAAAATTCCGCATAGTAACAATATAGTAAAAATCACTTTCTCTGGTTTCCATTTCAACTCAGTCTTGATAGCTATATAGCTATTTCCTCTCATATATGACACTGAAGAAATTATAAATATAATGGAAATACCTGCATGGCCACTTCATAATGGCTCAATCTTAGAAGTGTTGTGGTATTTTGATATTCATGAGTGCTAATTAGGAAAAAAAATTATAAGTACTATAGCATGTACATGAAGTCCAGCTGAGTGCTACTGGTATAATAATGCTATATTTTCCATACAGCAATGCAACTGACAATGTTGAGCCTCAAATTCTTCATAAATTGTTAGGCCAAAATCAGTCCCCACACCTATCATGTGAGGATACGAACAGAGCTTCGGTTTTATCACGTGCCATAATTTAAGTAAAACTTTTCACTGCTTGTTCGAATTCCCCACTCAATTTTAAGCTTCAAATCCCTTCCTAAAGCCTGTACTGCATGGGGGGAGTGGGGCTTAACATTGATAGGTACATAACAAGTGCAACTACATAGAAAATAACATTAAATCGTTTGTGTTGGCACATGCATGCAGTTGCTTAATAGTAGAATAGATTTTTCTGTCATTGAAACAATAAGCTATGAAGCCATAGTCATAAGTTCGTTAAATGTTACATCAAAGAAAATTGTCAGACAGTTGCTTGGTTAAGTATGCATGCACAGCAAACAGGATGGATCTACTAAGTCTCTGTGCCAGTTGTGAATATTGTGTATGACTATCACAGAATTGGTCTGATCATTCTGTGGAAAATTACTTTCCATATGAAGAAGGCTTTCTAGGAAACTATATTCAGTGTGAGGTACTAATCTTGTGCTCACTGTATGAATTAGTTTTTAAGCGATGTAATGTAGTTGACATGCAGTTAGAGGTCACCAATAGTTATGCTGGGAGTACATGAAAATCATGACAGTGGCAAATTTTCCTACACGTTTCTTTTAACTTTTGTAGACACTATATTTTAAAGTTAGCTAGCTAATTTGTGCCATTCTGAGATTGATTATAAGCAATTACATATATAAGTTGATAGTTCACTATAATAATTTCACTAACCAATAGAATTATTGTTTCTGTATGCAAAGTTTGTCTTTTTCACTATAAACTACTGCAAGTCTATTCATTCTTTATTAGTCAACAAATGACCTCATACCAGACACAGTCAACCATATATAGTTATAATTAATCCCCACAGAATAAAACATGTTCGAAGTTTTGCCACAAGAAAATGAGATGGAGTCTACAAGGCTGATGTGCATCTATAAGCTTTTTAATTACACTAACTAGTTACACGTACTTCAATCTGTCCTACCATATACAAATTAACAGCAGTTAATATTTTATGGATTGAAAATTACCACAGTGCATGACATCGTGTTGATTGCATCCCAGCCACCCTAAATCAATGTAATTGTACCCTTTGGCTTGTTTGGTGTGACTACCTATTAGTGTGAGTGTGACAGCAGTTACATCATGGCCATTTTGTAAGATGTACAGCAGCTGTTCAGTGTGTTGTTTTCCATGTACATGGTTGTGAGGTGCCATTGCCAGCTGTGGTTGTCATGGGTGGTTTGTGTGATTGTTTGATTGCATCATTCTGTCAATATAGTTACTTATATGGTACATAGTCTAATTAATTTTATAGAAATATTTTATTCTGACATTAGAGAGCGAATATTGTGATTGGCTATATAAATATTCTTGATAAGCAAAACTTAATTGACATCTCTAGTTTTCATAGTAGGTAAAAGAGTGTAGAAAGCTTTTTGCTTCTTGAAACCTTGTACAGGCTCTTGGATTTTTGTGTTTCACCTTCTGGTGCCTAACAGATAAATCCAGCTAACCAACTTAGTGGTAGTCAGCCATTATAGTACATTTCCTTGTTCTACAGTATCCCAGTGTCTGTTTATGGTCCATTATTCTCTGTACACATACAGGTGTTGTTTTGCTAAATCATGTACTAAAGCCGTCTTGTTGTCCAGGTTGACATACAACTTCCCTGATGTCATGCTTGACCAGGATAGTGTGTGGTTAATAGAATTACACCTTTTGTGACATTAGCAGTTTCTGTTTATAGGTGTTACCATTAGAATCCCTGCAAGACAACAAGTTCTGTACATAATGTAATATAATAATTGATGAAATCTTAATTGTAATTGTAAGGATTGGAGGATTAGTAGATGACTATTGTGTTAAAGGAACAGTCTAATAGACTGCTATAGTTCTCCTAGCTATACGGTGGATTTCTTTATTAAACTTTTGATCGATGAGAAACCATTTTTACAAGTAGCATTCACAATTTTTAGAAAGGTCAATAGCTACTACAATTCCACCATTATATAGCTTGCATTTAACTTCCTCAAAGTGAAACTGTCACTGTTTATATGGCCATGCATACATCAGAGAGTCATTGTCAGACTTTTATCTAGGTATACTTCTTTAGATGAAAAAGTGCACATGGAGCTTTTTTGTGGTGTTTACATCAGGGTATACAAAGCATGTTGAAGCTGTGAGATCTGAAGGGGGGGGGCACCCCTAGGGTTAAATTTGGCAACACTACAAATAACACAAAATTCTAGGACTTTTATGCTAAATTTGTGGACAATTTTACTGCTGAAATTGTAGACCTTTTTTCAAGAGGGGAGTTCTTCAGAACACCTCCTGCCTACGGGCCTGCTACACAATGTCGACATCATTACAGCTATAAGTACAGCCTGAGTATGTCATCAAGCGTTGCATCTTCTCGTGTAATCCAACCCTAGATCTTTCATTGATTAACCACCAATTATAAACCAATGTACAGAGTTGACTGATAGAACTATGAGTGCTGTGATCTAACTAACTTTGTTTAGTTGATCAAGCTGTACCTATTATTCCCAAAATTATCTTAGCATAATTTTCCCATCCCTAAACATAGTGTTTGTCCACAACAGTTCATCAATTTATATTAGATTATTGGTAATGTTTACTGCCTCACTAGGGTTAACTACAGCTAATGGTTTTCTGTGAATGGTAAAGATAGTTGTTGGCTCTACATATGGAGCAGCATATACACCGATCATGACATGGCCAATCATACACAAATTTAAACTAAATAAAGTTAGTTGTGTGGGAATTGGGTATTATGCTGGCATTTCTCATAGCATAATTTTTGAGCACTGCTCTAAAGCATAATGCACAATTATTTACATGGGCATAGTAACCTCTTGCCTATATCCATGTTGTAAGCATTGCAGAAGACTTAGTTGCATAATTTTTGTCATTTAAAATTACTATTGGTATGTTGACTACTGTACGTTACTTTTCCATCATAGAGGGGGAATTTCTCATTGTATGATAACACCTGTGGCAGCTACAGTGGACACTGTGCAGCATATTTGTCAAGCCCAGACCAGAATTCTCCCTTGTACACTCAAGCATTAAATGGGGTCACTGAAGATGATATTACCATGTTTATTAACACTGTGTTGGACTTATCTGGTACTAGTTTTATCAGTGAACAATGTGCTGAAGTTGTGTTGCCATTTCTGTGCCAATATATGCATCCCCCATGTGACGGTAATGGTAGCGTAAACCTTATAAGCCAGGAACAATGTGGTAATATCCGTGATGTGGTGTGTGCTGATGAGTGGAGGCTGGTCATGGCTACATCATCATCATCACTTTTACCATTTTGTGAACAATTCAGTAATGCTGATAATATCACTGATGATAACACAACACAAATTATATCACAACCTTTACAATGTCACTATCAGTTTAAGGAATACTGTGGCTTGTGTCGACCACTGTGTGGAAAATTCTCCCAGTTTAAAGCTGATACAAAATTAACTCAACGAGCAATTTTAATATTTGCTGCGGTGATAGCTGTCATTGGAGGATTTCTAGTATTTGTTGCAGCCATCATCAGGCGAAAAGCTCTGTAAGTATATACTTGCTGTGAATAGAAAATAATTTTATATTTCTATCAGGCTGGATTTCCCATCAGTGCTTGTAGTTTATTACAACTTATGCGCTGTTGTAATAGGTGAGTGATTATCATTTATGAAATGACAATACTAGTCATCACCTATACTCTACAATTGACCATCATACCATGTGTATTATATGTACTTGTGCAGCAAATACTACATCAAGGCCTTAATATTATACACAATGGTGGGATAACTGGTCTTATTTTCCATGACAGCAGGTTAACCATGAACACAAAAATATATGAACACTAATAAATTTAACTGTCAAAATCAGCCAGGCTTGAGTGGTCTAATTTCCCAAGCCCGGTGGGAGCAGTACAAGCGGTCTGTGGCTTTGGTGGAGCTGTATACCTTAAGGTGACAAAAGTGATACACTAAATTTAGAGATTTTGTATACTGGCAAAATTAGCACATAGAAAATTTAGCGATTTTATGAATTTGTGAATTGATGTAATCACCCATACTCAGCTAAAATCGTTAAATTTAGTCACCTTAAGAGGTATGTGGCTGTACAGTTCTATGGCATGAATAAAGATCTATGCTGTAACTTTACTTTCATTTTAGACAGTTTTGAGACCTGAATCATCCTTACGTGTCCTATTTCATTTTGTAAACAACCTCTTGACCTCCTATCTCCACCACCCCCACCCACCACACCTATAGGAGTCAACCTTGAGTTGTAAACTACCTAAAATGGTGGGAAACGTAGCTGTTGGTTACATGTACAGTAGATGCTTTGGAAGGTTTTAAATTGGTGTAAAACTTGGTACACATAGTTTCAATCATTGGTGAGCTACAACCCACTAAATAATTAACTTTTAAATAGGCAATGAGACCAGTTTCCCAGACGCAGTCTAGAGCTGAGCAATAGTACAACTATCATAACCATGATTTGATAGTAACTTTTATATCACAATAACGATAGTATCACGATAGTTACTAGCAATTATTAAAGACACTTAACCTTACGTATACAAACACTTGAATACTCCAATTACGTACACACCACACATCTGCTTTTCTAACACTCCACTAAAAATTGTTATGCGCCTGTAATCTTTGTTGTCCATACTCAAGCTACTGGTCTTTTACAGTTTTCTTAACTTCAACATTATCATATTTGCCAAGCACAGATATCGTGATAGCATGATAGTATAATAATTGTTACTAGCTATCACAAAAATCGATTAATCGCCACTATCACTCAGTTCTAACACAGTCACATATAGGTATATAGAGGTTATGCAGGGGGGATTGTTCACCAACGTTTTGAGTAGAGTGTTTACCGATACCCACAATACATCAGAATACTTGCAACTCGTTTTTCTCGTCCATCAGGGATAGTATTGCTATAAACAGTCGCTGGTTAGAATTTAACATATGTGACCAAGTCTGACAAAATGGGGCTTATAGCTGGAAAATACATGTGTTTGCTTAATAACGTGTTCTATTTCTGTGTAATCTATAAAAATTCTGTAAGTTTCAGTAAAATCTCCATAAATTTCTACATAAGCGATGAAAAATTTAATAGTTGTCATGTCCACAGAAAAAGTTATAAATTTTCAAATTATAAAATTATGGCCAAAATCTGACCCCCATTTTGCAGACCGAGTCACATACGTATGTATTCATCAAAACCGTCGGTTAGTCGCTTTTAAAGATTGCTATACAACGCTCGATACTTAATCCACTCATTACGCAACAAAATCCTGAAATATTCCGTATTCTTGAGTGTTCCCATGACTCCATGCATAACCTCTATAGCTATTATTATACACTGTATGCAAATTATGGAATACTGCGTGCATTAAATTTTTCATAGCATTTTTGATTCTTATCACATATATTGGTGGACAAGAAAGATTGTATTGCACTGATGAATATTTAGATACTGTGATTAAAAGTCCATCATCTCCTTTCTGTCAACTATCAGGTATCATAATGTAATAGTATGGTGGAACCTCAGTTATCTGAACTCCAGGTGTTTTTGATTGGACACCAAATGATCATTGTATTAGAGTAGTTTAGTGTTCTATTGAAAACAATTCCCTAAAAATAATACTTATGCTTTATTACAGTTCTTCTATAATACAAACATCTCAGTCATTCCAACATACAGGAGTTTAGGTAACTATGGTCCCAAAACAATAAGAAGAAACATGTACAACTGTTACAGTCAATATTTTGTTTAGGATTTCTTTACCACTGGTTGTTGGTACTACTTGGCATACTGTGGCTGCTACACTTAATTCACTTGTATGTAAAGATCACTTTTCCAATATGGTCGAGGAAGTACAATGATAAGAAAACAAAATTTATCTTACATGTGGCAGAAGTTACTGGGGCTGTGTTTCTAAGCATTCTTGCTCCAGTTATATTTGTATCAGTATCAGAGTATGAGATTGCAAGATTTCCTCCTGTGCTGTGTCTCCCATCAAGAGATGTCTATTTCTTCACAACGTGTCTACCGCTATGTATCATTGTAGGGGTTGGGTCGATTCTTGCTATCATCATGTTCTGGACACTGCACAAGGTTAGCATACTGTAAATCATTAAACAAAATGCCAGCTTGTGCACACCAATGCAAGTTGCTTAAAAGCAACCCAGTTTGCAAATCACTGGGGGACAACAGTTACAATATATTAACAGGTCGTCACATTAGCCCACAAGTAAACAATTATGACTGTTTTGTAATTATCAAATGTACCCATGTTGTTGCCTAAATTGCAAAGTGTTTGGAGATTGAGTCACCAACTGGACTGGGAATTTTTCTGCATTCAACATAGTTTCACTATAGTTTCTGACTCCCCGTTATACAGGCGTACTGTATCCACCTTTCATTAATACTGTATACATATATACATATTTGTATACAAAATTGAAATTTTCGAGGTACTTGAGTTTTGCAGACGATTTTGCGCTCGCTTAGGTGTCCACAAAATTTTCATTAGTATGATTTACTCCATCCAATATTATAGGCATGCAGCCTGCATGGAAATAAGTGAACCTTAAAACAAAGCTACAATTTCTTTAAATCTATGAAAGTGATGTACGTACCTTGAAAATTCACATCTACATAAAGGGTGTGACTTTAAAAACTGTGCTTAAAGAGCCAGGAAATCTATCAACATTTTGAAATAACAATTAACTTGCAAATTAATACAGCATGGATGTCTGCAATAAATAAATGAATTACATTGTTGCTACTATGTGTATGTATGTGGTATATCACAGGCATTAATAAATTGTGCACTTATTTGTGGTATTTTTTTACTTATATACAGAGACATCAACTGTTCAAGAAGCAATCTTCAAAGCATTGTTGTTTCATAAAGTTTAGTATACCAGAAGTAAAAATTCTTATTTTTTCGTGTTACTTTATCATTTTTGGAATAATTGCACTAATCACACTCAGTATTGTCATCAGGGATACAAATATTCTCATTGATAAATTGTTGAAATCTATCATTTGTCAAACAAAAGGTTACACTGGAATTGATTTGTGTGCTGTGGAGAGAGATGAATTATACTCTAATACACATTCAGAGTTGACTAGTGCTACATATACGATGTTGGGACTAATTCCATGGTCTAGTCTTTTGTTTGCCGTACAAGTTTCCGATATCAGAAGAGCTCTGCACAAGATTGTCACTGTTTATCAGAACCGTTATTCACAAGACAAAACTTTGTCAACCATTAGCAATAATGTCACTAGTTAATCCTTTACTTTCACTAATTTCAATGCATCCACTTATATTTTACAGCTTCAATAGCATGGCCATTAATGTGCACTGTGTATATACTCCTTACAAGAGTTATTTTTATTTTATCCACTTCTAAATTAATATTTACTTGGGTTGTACTTGTAGTATGCAAATTTTTTCACATTTAAAAGAGAAATATTGTATAGTTGTTGAAGCCTTTTGCTCTTAGTCCAGAGGGAGTTGCCGAGGTTTCTGGAAACTACTCAAGGCAATTAAAAATATACTTCGCATTGACTTGCAAAGGTATCAAAGGTTCAAACTCTAATAGAGCAGTCACATCTGTTTTTCTTAGTTTACCAGTAAAAAACAGTCTTCTGAATTGTAGGGTTTAACATTTTCTTGGGGACATGCCTCCAGACCCCCAGAATAGCATCTATATGTTCTTCGAATTTCACATTGCTCCACCTCTTTACTCTTGCCTGATATATACTGTGCCAGCAGAAGCAAGCACAAGCAGCCTATGTTAATAAATTCCTAACATACGATATGTTTAAAATGTCTGCTTAAAGATTTTTGCTATATACCAGATCCAATTTCAGAAAATATGATTATATAGTTTTCAAAAAATTTCCTGGGGGAACATGCCCTCAGACCCCTAGACATGTAACAAAAAATTTGGAAACTTCACAAAAATTCCTGGAGCAACCTTTGTTCGTAGTTATTTGTTTGTTCAGAACTTACTGTATTATATAAATGATCAACTACATTTGTGAATACCTCAACCTCTATATCAAGGTTTCCATGTTTTATTTGAGTATCAACTAGACTGTATAAATGAAGTGATGTTAGGTACTACCAGTACTTCAGAAGTCAACTTCAATACAAGCAATGATTAAAACAATACATTATGTACATAGTATTGTTATTATTATTATTACTAGGACCGCGTCACATACAACCAAGTACATACACCAACGTTGCAACCTACCCATTGGGCAAGTATAAGCAGTGACATAGGAAACACTCAGAGCAGTGTGCGTGTACCTGTGGAAATGATACATATGCATACGTACACAGGCAAGGGAGCATCAGAAAGCCACAATACTAAAACACAACCTACACAAAAAACCAAGTTAAGTTAGCTATATTGAAAGTAACTATATATTGTAGGTGTGACGTGTCTCTGAAGATGACTCAGCAGTGAAGTGAGGCTATGCAGAATAAGGGATATGGTGAAGGCACAATTAGCAATTGATCTCAATCAAGCCAATATGGCACAACAGACTCTGTTGTAACCAGAGGCCACTGGTGATGTACCTGTATATTAGCGGTGTGGCATTGGCACAGTGATCACAGTCTATAATATTATGCATACAGCCATGCACAACATACAGGAGATAGTTACACATTGTTGTATATGCAGCACTGCATTGGCTTCTTGTTTAGCTATTACAGACTCACAGCAGACTAGTAGTTAAGGCGAGTGGAAAATAATTCCAGCCGCCAGCAAGCCAGATGAAGGTGCCGGTATAATCAAAATAATTCCAGCCGCTAGCAAGCCAGATGAAGGATGAAGATGTAGATCTATAATACAACTACCGGTACAAGTATTACATTACTCAATACCTTGCTGTTCCAGCTGGTTGTTTATGAGCGCATCAGCTGGTATCCCAACTGGTCATCAGCTGGTCCTTCACTGCATGACGCCTGGAGCGCATATCCTGCACACAAAATACACAGTTACAAACATTTAAACGTACTTGTAATGTTGTTGCTTACCAGTAAAGTGGCGCCTGGCCTCTCCTCTCAGCTGAAGTTTACTAATCTTCTCATTCGAGCAATCTATAATTAAACAAGGGCGTGGTGCTGGGCGTTATATAGAATTACACGTACGGTAAAGTCATCAGCACGAACAGGCATACTTATTATACGGTTGTGCCTTCATTCACAGGCGAATCTATCCCCGCTTAGTTCATGTCTCTAGGCCTCGTAGTTTTCTCAAACATTATTTATTTATTTATTCATTCACTATTAATGACAAAATTTTAACCGCATTTCGTATTATTCTTACTACTTGGTTGTATAATTATTTATTCATTATTATTTATGACATAATTTTAACCGCATTTCATATTATTCTTAGTACTTGGTTGTATAATTACTAGGCCCGGGGCACATACAACCAAGTACAATCACCAACGGGACAACCTACCAATAAGGCAGTGCATGACCAGTACAGTGTGTGTGTATGTGTGTGTGTGTGTTGGCACATAAATGCAATTATAATCAGATGCCAGTTTAAGCTTTGGGTATAATCAAGACAACAGCCACATGCACTCTAATATAATTATATACATATATAGCCGGCCCTCAGAATTCATACTTAATTAAGTCTAGGATAATAACTTATGTATCTGTACACAATTTGTGTCCTCCTCATGTGATACCAGTTGTTTAAATGAGGATGGATCATGGTAATGGATTAAGACATGGCTGGAGTTGCAAAGGGCAGACCACAGTGATATCTGGGACAAAAGAAGCCGAGTATTTTCACTATGTGTCACACACAACCATTGTCTGACTCATCCGCTCAGTTACAATTTTAAGTATGAGATGGGCCGATATGTCAAAAAATGGTCAGATGGTGTCTTGGATACACTGCAAGATGAAATAAAATGTGTAGCAGATTGCTGTGAAAGGTGGCAGTGCCTTCAAAGGAATACTCATGGATATGGCACATCATCAGTGGTGTGCAGACACTGAATGGCAGCTACAGTAGTGCCGGATTGGCACTTCACAGCAACAGGGGATAATTTATTATCTATTGTTACTGGGTAGTTAAATACAAACACAGTACAAACAAACAATGCAAACAGTATTACAACATGAAAACATATAGTCTACCTCTGTTAATAATCCACCTGAATGCATGTACTGGCAGCTGGCATGGCAACTTGGGAGTAAGCGGCACCTGGCACTTGTCTGAACGAAGATCTCGGCACAGACGATTAGTAGACAAGTTAGTAGTAGACTGCAGATGGTCGCTTGTGGTCGCTAATCTTCTTCCAGCCTTTGGAATTATGGGTGTGGTGCTGTGTGTTATATAGAATTACACGTTCATTCAAGTCATCAGCATGAGCAGGCGTAATTATTATACGTTTGTGCCTTTGTTCACTGCCCGGTCAGTGCAAGTTCATAGGCCTTGTAGTTTTCCCAAACATTATTTATTACTTATTTATTTATTCATTCATTCATTGTTATTTATGACATAATTTTAACCGCATTTCGTATTATTCTTAGTACTTGGTTGTATAACTAAGACCGCGTTACATACAACCAAGTACTAGAGGTGTACCGATAATCGGATCGGCTATAATATCGGCCACCAATATGGTAATTTTTACCAATATCGGTATCGGTACAGAACAACAGGAGGACCGATATCGCTACCGATATTTATACACTAGCAATAGTTTGTACATAAACGGATTGTGCATTGGTTTTTTACGTTATTCATGTGGCTCTTTAGTGCCAGTGGCTTATTATTCACTCTGAAACAAGCGATACGCTACGAGAAGCCATATAAATACACACGATTCTACTGTCTGTTGCTGGAAAGCTTATCACAGTCTTTATAAATGAAGCAGTTATAGAGTACCTTGTAATAAAAATAAGGGTCACAGAATAACCAAGGAAACTTGCTGTACCAGCTTTCTCAGAAACCATTAGAATGCAGAGTAATGCAGAAATATCCGTATAAGGCTTCATGGGAGTATACATAAAAATGTTTGTGGGTGCCTAATTGTCTGGATTGCACAATAGAAACCCAAGCTGTATACCACCACAGGCAGAGTATAGCAATGAATACATGCACATGTTGTTGTAGGGTAGGTAAATGTACACTTTTAACTACAATGCAAATATCGGATCAATTATCGGTTATCGGCTTCTTTTGGTGACATCAATATCGGATATCGGTACATGCAAAAAAACCACATCGGTACACCTCTACCAAGTACATACACTTATCTAACGCGACAACCCCCTAGTGATGCGTACAAAACATAATGGAGAGAGCTATACATTATTACAGTATTGCATGCAGCAATACATTATTAGTAACATCACCGAAGATAAAAGTTACTTAGCTATGCAGCCACTATGCAGCACAGTATCAACATCAACTAGAAGTCACCGGTAGCTAAATATGATTCATCAATGGTGTGGCAATGGCACAGTGATGGGTACACACTATACGCATACACAACCTACAAGATATGCACAATACTGTAGGAGTATGCAAGCCAGGTGAACCAGATAAAGGAAGACAGCCAAGCCAGCCAGTGCCTAGTAAGCTAGGTAAAGGAAAAATGTAGGTAAAGGAAAAATGTACAAGAATACAAGGAAACATTTAAAATATACCACGCTCTTTACAATACATTAGTACAAACAGACAACCAAACCAACTAGAGCCTAGCAAGCCAGAAAAAATATAAAATACAAGATATATGTACATTACAATACAAACAAACATACCTGTCCTTGTGCAGCTGGCATGTCAAACCTATCAGGTGTCTAGTCTGGCGCCGCCCGCCCCTTCGCATAAAGTAAGGGTCTGGTGAAATACAGATACTAAATCATTTCTAGCGCCCAGATTCGGCGCTAGCCAATTAGTGAATGCCAATGACGTTCACACAGAAATCGCCTTGGCAACACAATGCTTTTGTTCGAATTGAAGTGCAATTATCTGACGTAACAAGCATTACCTGCACTGTCTAATTGAATTCCTTTTGAAATGATTAGGTATTTGTATTTCACCAGACCCTTACTTTTTGCGAAGGGACGGGCGGCGCCAGACTATCAGGTGTCCTGCAGCCATCGATACACGAAGAGCATCCACTGGCAGCTGGAATGGCGACTTGAGACTTAGTGTGCCAGCTGGGAACACTTTCAAACATAACTGAACAGTAGTTCGCTCGTCTAAATAGCCATTTGAATCTGCTCGATTGGTATGGGTATATCACGTGCTGTTCTGATCGGCATTAAATAGAATTGTCGTACGTTTCTTAATTCTATCACCTCCACGGAAACATTCACCCATTATACGATTATCTGTTCATACAACATGGATTCTATTCCCGGTGAGTGCGAAGCCTTAGGCCTTGTAGTTTTCTCAAACAATATTTATTCATATTAATGACGTAATTTTAACCGCATTTCGTATTATTCTTAGTACTTGGTTGTATAATTCTACTTTGTATAGATCACTTAGTTACTAATGCAAACATGGAGAGCATGCTAGCATCACATGCATGACTATTAAAATGAGTTGAAATTATTGAGTCTGCTGCAGTGACATTAGTCACGGTACTAATACTTTTATAACATTATGGTATTGCAAAACTAGCAGCAAGTTGAGAATTGCATATGTTGCAATGTATGTTGCTGTCATGTATGGATAAGAGAGTGCTTCAAATTTTCTTTTGTCCTCTTCACCTGTACAGATTCCCCCAAGGTTACATTGTAGTTGATTATGTGAAATATAAGTAGGGTTGTCTCAATTACCTAACTTGAAAACTGGCGCTAATCTATAGTAGTCCCAGTGCCACCAATAAGAAGGAGAATGTTTGAAATATCTTCACTTCAGGAATAGAGAAACATCTTTTCTTTGACATTCTGCTGTTCCTCTTGTATAGTGCTGCATAAAATGACTGAGTGTATACAACTACAAAACATACATAGATTTCAAGAGTTTTGTGGTCACTGTTGGAGAGCTAATCCGGCAAAGCATGCAGCTGGTGCATACGATGATGATGAAACAGCACTTGGGATTGAACAACACAAACCATGGAAATAATGTTTCACCTGACAAAAATGTACTGGTGAAAACTACTGGTGGTTTTTACCACCCCATAAAGAGTCCATTGCCTAGCCAAGACTGATACTCAAGTTTGAAGATCAACAAACAGATGGATATCGAGTTGAATAGTTAAACTTTAAGTTATACAGTTAGATATCGGATCCATATTATATCAAGACACACTGTAGCTAATATGTTGTGCAGCCCAGGAAACTGACACACCACACTCAGTGGGTAGGAAGAAAGAAAAGGAGATTTTCTCAAATATATAGCTCTGTGATTTCTTAACCAATTGGAACCATAGAGATGTCTGCCAGATAGGGGAGTCCACATACCAAATTTGAAGAAAACTGCCCCAGCCACTGATCTCCAAGACACAAGTAGCCAAAGTTTTGGGGTGTTTTCTTTCATTTTTTTGTTTCTTTTATGCACACTGTGAAATTCACTATAAAACACAAATGCATACACCAAGCTGATATTGAAATTCAAGTCATACATTAACAAAAGGACAACTAGCTTAGTAAACTACTGTATAAAATTAATAATTAATTTAGTAAAGCCCACCAGGAGCAACACACTAACGTCCATTACAATTACATGTGATACTAAAAGTTTCAATGTCAATCTTCTCGATGTCAGAGATAGATAGTTCGGCATTGATCAATTGTTTGTGGTAAGAAAGAGCACTTGTAAATATTGATTAAATAAGCTTGAAGGGATGGTGAGCATGATATCAGGACTGCTAAAAGTAGACAACGATCAGGTAGCTATGACCATTGACTCGATTAAGATTTTGAATGGTAACTGGTAAGGTAAGTTAAGCCAATGACCTTCAGTTTTGCAGACTGAGCCATTCGAGGTACATCAACATGCCTGTTATGCTGTCATGCTGTTGCTGACTAGATCTGAACCAAATTTTGTTTAGAACAAAACAGGCAGCCAAAGACTGAATCATTTCAGGTTTGTTATACTGCCAAGTATGGCACTTGGCTGGAATCCAGGTGGGCTGTGGTTCAAGTTGCTTTTTTAAGCCTTTCTTTTATTCAAAGATTTTTGCTTTGGCTCCTAGGCTAGTGGTAAATACCTCATACAGGCTCTGCCTCCTGTGTTAGCTCTCCAGAGCCTAACTGGTAATAGTTATAATTATGATTTGGTGGGGATCCCAGATGGCTGCACAGCATTAAATAGATGGTATAGTAGTTAAGGCCATCATTATTATATTCCTTGTTTCCCGTCACGCCCACATCAAATTTTAGGTAGCTACACCAAATTGTAATTATTTGTTTATAGAGCACTATTTCATGATAGAGGGAGACACAGAATCAATGACTGAGTGTTAAGGTAAAAAAATGCTGTCACAAACTCTGATATCAATTAATATATACTTCTACTCAATTTTTATCTCAAAGCAACTTCTGTCTTCCCAATATATCTAATCTAATCAAAAACAGCCAAGCTGTAAAAAAAGGTGCGGCCCCCAAAAAGGCCATGGTGAAAAAAGATGTGAAATCCAAGGTGGCGGCCAAGAAATGGCTGTGATGGTAGGTTAATGGTTAAATTTTAATAACAACAATTCAGGTGAATTTGGTGCCAAGACCAAGTGGCACAAAATTCACCTGAATTGTTGTTATTAAAATGTAACCATTAACCTACCATCACAGCCATTTCTTGGCCGCCACCTTGGATTTCACATCTTTTTTCACCATGGCCTTTATGGGGGCCGCACCTTTTTTTACAGCTTGGCTGTTTTTGATTAGATATCACTTCTTTTTGTATTTGTATACTGCAAAGCCGGCCTATGGCTGGCTTTGGGGCTTTTTTAACCCATGTGTTTTTTTCTTTACTACAGGAAGAAGAAAACAACTTAAAGAAGAATTTTAGTACTTCTATTATTTTTGATTTTATTAGTAATTATACAAATTATATACATATATTTATTACATGTCCATTATTCCCCACAGGATATTTTTTTGCAGCTGATCTCTCTACTGGGTGACTTGAAATGTAGCTGAACTATATACAGGATGGTTTCTTTGTAGCTGAACTCTCTACAAGGTAACCTCTTCTAGCTGGTCTCTCTACAGGGTATTTTGTTTCTAGCTGAACTATCTACAGGTGATTTGTTTGCAGCTAAACTCTCTACATGGTGGTGTCTTTGTAGCCGAACTCTCTACATGATGGTTTCTTTGTAGCTGAACTCTCTATAAGGTGACTTCGTCTAGCTGAACTCTCTACAGGGTGATTTTTTTGTAGCTGAACTCTCTGCAGGGTGATTTGTTTGCAGCTGAACTCTCTACATGATGGTTTCTTTGTAGCTGAACTCTCTACAAGGTGACTTCGTCCAGCTGATCTCTCTACGGGGTGATTTGTTTCTAGCTGAACTCTCTACAGGTGATTTGTTTGCAGCTAAACTCTCTACATGTTGGTTTCTTTGTAGCTGAACTCCCTACATGATGGTTTCTTTGTAGCTGAACTCTCTACAAGGTAACTTCTTCTCTACAGGGTGATTTGTTGTAGTTGAATTCTCTACAAGGTGGTTTGTATGAGGCTGAACTCTCTACATGGCGGTTTCTTTGTAGCTGAACTCTCTACAGAGTGATTTGTTTGCAGCTGAACTCTCTACATGATGGTTTCTTTGTAACTGAACACTCTACAAGGTGACTTCTTCTAGCTGATCTTTCTACAGGGTGAATTGTTGTAGCTGAACTATCTACAAGGTAACTTCTTCTAGCTGATCTCTATACAGGGTAATTTGTTTGTAGTTGAATTCTGTGCAGGTGGTTTCTTTGTAGCTGAACTCTGTACATGATGGTTTCTTTGTAGCTGAACTCTTTACAAGGTGACTTCTTCTAGCTGAACTCTCTACGGGGTAATTTCTTTGTAGCTGAACTCTCTATATGATGGTTTCTTTGTAACTGAACTCTCTACAAGGTAACTTCTTCTAGCTGATCTTTCTACTGGGTGATTTGTTTGCAGCTGAACTCTCTACATGGTGGTTTCTTTGTTGCTGAACTCTCTACAAGGTGAATTCTTCTACCTGA
This sequence comes from Dysidea avara, assembly GCF_963678975.1. Classification (NCBI taxonomy): domain Eukaryota; kingdom Metazoa; phylum Porifera; class Demospongiae; order Dictyoceratida; family Dysideidae; genus Dysidea; species Dysidea avara. Next base: position 11,855,884 of record NC_089284.1, read on the forward strand.
CCTCTCTACTGGGTAATTTGTATGTAACTGAACTCTGTACAAGTGCGTTTTTGTGGGTGATCTCACTGCAGGTTGCAATTGATTTGTTTGTAGCTGAACTCACTAAAGGGTGATTTTGCTTGTAGCTGAACTCCTTGCATTGTATCTAGTTTCTAGCTGATCTCTCTACAGGGTGATTTGTTTGTAGCTGATCTCTCTACAAGTTGATTTGTGTGTAGCTGATCTATCTGCAGGTTGATTAATTTGTAGCCGATCTCTCTACAAGGTAATTTGTTTGTAGCTGAACTGTCTATAAAGTGATTTATTTGTAGCTGATCTCTCTGCAGGTTGATTTGTTTTAGCTGAACTCCCTACAGGGCGATTTACTTGTGTAGCTGAACTCCTTACATTGTGTCTAGTTTCTAGCTGATCTCTCTACAGGGTGATTTGTTTGTAGCTGATCTCTCTACAAGTTGATTTGTGTGTAGCTGATCTTTCTACTGGTTGATTTGTTTGTAGCCGATCTCTCTACAGGGTAATTTGTTTGTAGCTGAACTCTGCACAAGGTGCTTTTTTGTAGGTGATCTCACTGCAGGTTGATTTGTTTGTAGCTGAACTCACTAAAGGGTGATTTGCTTGTAGCTGAACTCCTTACATTGTGTCTAGTTTCTAGCTGATCTCTCTACAGGGTGATTTGTTTGTAGCTGAACTCTCTATAAGGTGATTTGTTTGCAGCTGAACTCTCTACATGGTGGTTTCTTTGTTGCTGAACTCTCTACAGGGTGTTTTGCTTGTAGCTGATCTCTCTACAGGGCAATTTGTTTGTAGCTGATCTCTCTACAGGGTGATTTTTTTGTAGCTGGCCTCTCTTCAGGGTGATTTGTTTCTAGCTGATCTCTCTACAGGGTGATTTTTTGTAGCTGACCTCTCTTCAGGGTGATTTGTTTCTAGCTGATTGCTCTACAGGTTGATTTGTTTGTAGATGAACTCTCTACAGGGTAATTTACTTGTAGCTGAACTCCTTATTCTGTGTCTAGTTTGTAGCTGATCTCTCTACAGGGTGATTTGTTTGTAGCTGAACTCCTTACATTGTGTGTAGTTTCTAGCTGATCTCTCTACAGGGTGATTTATTTGTAGCTGATCTCTCTACAAGTTGATTTGTGTGTAGCTGATCTCTCTGCAGGTTGATTTGTTTGTAGCCGATCTCTCTACAGGTAATCTGTTTGTAGCTGAACTCTCTATAAGGTGATTTGTTTGTAGCTGATCTCTCTACAGGTAATCTGTTTGTAGCTGAACTCTCTATAAGGTGATTTGTTTGTAGCTGATCTCTCTGCAGGTTGATTTGTTTTAGCTGAACTCTCTACAGGGTGATTGCTTGTAGCTGAACTCCTTACATTGTGTCTAGTTTCTAGCTGATGTCTCTACAGGGTGATTTTTTGTAGCTGAACTCTCTTCAGGGTGATTTGTTTCTAGCTGATCTCTCTACAGGTAGATTTGTGTTGATTTGTTCATTGCTGATCACTCTAAAGGTTGATTTGTTGCAGCTGAACACCCTGCAAAGTGTTTTGTTTGTAGCTGATCACTCTAAAGGGTAATTTGTTTGTAGCTGAACTCTCTCCACAGTGACTTGTGTGTAGCTGAATTCTGTGTAACTGAATTCTCTAGAGAGTGACTTAATTGTAGCTGAATTCTCTACACAGCGCATGACTTGTTTATAGCTGAACTTTCTTCAGTGTGACTTGTAATGTTCTGAATCTCTATAGTGATATATTTGCTTAACTCTCCACATGGTGACTGTCTTCTTGCTGAACTGTCTATAAGATTAACTGTTTGCAGCTGAACTCCCTACAGAATAACTTGTGATGTAATAAAATTTTATAATGGAGTAAATACATTAGCCGAATGCTCTATTAGGGTGACTGTTCTATTAGAGTATCTCGATTCGCATTTGCTACACGGAGTTGGCTTTCGAATCATAACTCAGTGGTTTGTAATCCGATTATTCTGTACTACTGCAAGGACTTTCTATGAAGATTATTCCAGCTATACACCGATTTTCAGCTCATTGCTCTAAGCGGTTTGCCTAGTAGGCGTGAAAACTAATACTTTTTTATTCATAAAAATCGATCGCGTAATTGTGACACAGGTTGGGTTTTGTGTCATATCTCCGTTGTCTTTATCTCGATTCCTTTCAAACCACCAAAAGGCACTCCTACGATGGTTACTCCATCTACATAGCAATTTTCAACTCATTCCATGAAGCGGTTTACCCTGTAGGCGTGACAACAAATCGATCTTGTTTTACGCGAATAATCGGTCATAACTCCTGAACCATTCATCGGATTTGTACCAAATTTGATGCTAGGATTCGCCTTTGGACTCCCTTTCTGTGTGCCAAATTTCAAGGCGATCGGAGTACGCGTTTGCTTGTTATAGCAATTTTTGCAAGTGTGCGAAAAGACGAAGAAGAAGAAGGAAAAAAAAAACGAAACTTTGGCAGCTCGTATCTCGGAAATGGCTGGAGCGATTTCCTTCAAATTTGGAATGTAGACTCCCTTGGCTGGCGGGCAACTGTGTAGCAAATTTGGTTCCAATCAGATAAGTGATCACCGAGATACAAAGGTGTGAAAATGAAGTTTTCGTTCTTCCTGTCAATATACTCACGGTGTGGCGCGCCGGCTTCTTGGGCAGCACGACACACTATCGTGTGTCTTGATCTACCTGTCCTTGACAATTACCTGGATTCAATTCATTTCATAGAACAAGATGTATTGGAAGCATTAAGTAATCTCGTTCCAAACAAGGTAGTGGCATTGACAACATCCCTTCAATTGTTGTAAAGCACTGTGCCTATGCCCTTGTCCTGCCCATTCACCATCTGTTCACAACCAGTATTGTTGGTGGAACAATGCCAGCTGAATGGAAAATGCACAAAATATATGTGATCGGGCCTGTGAAAATAGAGCATGTGGGTGCATAAAAGTTGCCTAATTGTTCAAGCTTTCATTGCTCATAACTTGTGATACCATTAAGGTATGGACATGAAAGTTTCAGCACGTCTTACACAATTAATTGGCTTTATAATGCAAGTTATAGAATGCAGATATTCTATTCCAGTACTGAGATATGATCCATTGTGTGACAGGGTGTAGTTTGTGCCCACATGCCCTATTTTTGCAGGCCCAGTCACATATGTTGTGTATAAATCTGGAGACAAACCTATGCACAAACTATCATCTGATCTCACTTCTTTGTGTTGTATGTATAAAGTTTTAGAAAGATTAATCTATGACAAGATAATTAACTCAGTTTCCAACTACACAATACCAATTTATCATTAATGTCTACATTGTTCGCTAAGTTGTACCCAAAGACACCCACGAAGATTAGTCAGTTGGAGTACTGTTATTATTGTATTGTTATTTTCACCTTTACCACAGTCATTTGTTGTGTACAAATAATATAACTGGCAATAGCTGCAAATCACTGGTGAATGATGTATGTTGGTAGCAGTATGGAAGTTCCCATTCAATTGTTTACCACCAAATTGTTAGATCTGTACTGGGTAGCTAATTCACAGATTTTATCACAACTGACACATACAGTATGTAAACTCCTGAATGATGCTTAACAGGTAGGTATAGCTACCTAACAATAGTCACCACAACTACAGCCACCATTCACTACCAGAGACAGCATTATACTAAATTGCCATGAAACACTGCATGAAAATTTCCACGGTTTTTCCCATTAAATTTACTTTCATGGGTACTGCACCCGTGGAATCTCTGCAGTGCCATGAAATTATCACTGATGTTCATATAGATAGGTATTATTATTATTATTGTTTACTGTGCAAAACCTCTTACAAAGAGTATATACAAGCACAGATAATAAATCAGCAAAAATAATTATGTGGTTAATTTATGTTCAGCTAGCCTTGCTTTAAATTGGTCTAAACTTGAACAGGTGATAAGGTCGTTGGGTAAGGTATTACATGCATGGTCTATGAAAAACCCTTTTATCCCACTGAAGCCCTACATCAAAGTAAGAAAGTAGGAGGATATGGTATGTACAGTAGTTAAACCTGGGAATGGAAATTAAACCTTGGTAAGTCAGAATGATCTATACATTCAATTGGATCAAAGGAAACCTGAAGCCATATCGTAATACTGGTATGCTGCAATCACAGTAAAACTGAAACCGTACACAACTTTACTAGCCTCATTGTAGTTTTTTATGAAGTAAATTACTTCATAGAATAGTAAAATACTTCATAGAGTGTGGGATATATAGAAGGCATGTCATAACTAACATGTTATCAATTGCACTATGTTTATAAAGTAAAGTGCTTCATCAAAGCATGAGATAGAAGCCTACTCGTAGGATATCTGATATCAGCACCTTGACCTTCACTTCGCCTTTGGCCTTAGGTCGATCAGAATGACATCCTGCTTGTGGTGGCTTTAACTACAACATAGTACCCCATGTAACTGTTTTGCATGGGTGTGATATCACTTTTCATTGCAGACATACACATTTCATGTTACTTCAGTTTCTGGTAGTGATTTACAATTGTTCAGATCATGCATGTATTAAGTACTTTTGACTACACTCTTAGTCTCATACTGACTAGCTGTACAGGTATTGCTAACTTCACCACTATAGCTACTATGACATGATGATCTCATCATTCAAATAAACGATGTACCGGTAGTTTTTTTTATTACACAGCCATTCAACATAGCTGGTTGCATTGCATAGATGCTGAAGGTAACTACTCTAATTATAATGGTCAACTGCATTTGTGAAATACTATTTCACCTCACCCTTTTTATAAGTATTCCATGTTTCATGTAGGAACACTGTATCAACTAGTCTAGACTGAAGTGGTGCCATTGATTCAGAAGTTAATTTCAATACAGGTAAGTATTAATATCAAAACTGTACAGATTATTATACTTTATAGTGTACTTATTTACCATTATAAACATGAGGTGCATGCAAACATCATATGTAATTACAACTTTATTGAAATCATTTTAGATGTGAGGTTGCATCAAACATTTTGGTACTAATACGTCTTGTTAATCTTCTAACAGACTGTTTTACATCATCGTACTGCAAAACTAGTGGTAAGTTTGACAAGTTGAGAATTGCATATGCTGCATTGTATGTTGCTGTCAAGTATGGATAAGAGAGTGCTTCTGATTTTCTTCTGTCCTCTTCACAATCAAGACCTGTACGGATTCCTCCAAGGTTACATTGTATGTAGTTGGTTATGTGAAATATGATTGTCTCAAATGAGCCAACTTGAAAACTGGCACCAATCCACAGTAGTGCTAATACCACCAATAAGAAGGAGAGTGTTGCAAATATCTTCACTTCAGGAATAGAGAAACATTTTTGCTTTGACATTCTGCTCTTCCTCTTGTAGTGCTACATAAAATGACAGTATATAACTATACATACGTAAAAGCATATACATAGATTGCTATCACTGTTGGCAGAGTCAATCAAAGTAGTTGGTACTTAATAATGATGAAACATATCACTTCGGATTAAACTAGCTGAAAACATGCATGCATAGCTATCAGTTAAACAAATCGCAGAATTAATGTTTTACCCAACAGCAAAACATTAGTTAAAACCACTAGGGATTCTTTCAACAATGATACTTTGATAGTTGGGTTTGAAGATGATCCAGCCACAAAGAAATATACTCTGCTGTAATATAATCATATTACACATATTGAGCTAAACTGTACAGCTAGATCTCTATTATGCAATAAGACTATCATTACTATATGTATCAGTACACCTGTATAGCTATAAGCAGGTACATGCATATTGCAGATACACTATCAAGACACATGATAAAGAAAACGTACTTTTCACACCTTAGTATCTCAGTGATCCCTTATCCGATTGGAACCAGACTTGCTACAGAGTTGTCCACCAGCCAGGGGAGCCTACATGCCATATTTGAAGGAAATCGCTCCAGTCATTTCCGAGATACGAGCTGCCAAAGTTTCGATTTTTTTCTTCGTTTTTTTTGTTCTTCGTGTTTTCGCACATTTGCAAAAATTGCTATAAAACGCAAACGCGTACTCTGATCTCCTTGAAATTTGGCACACAGAAAGGGAGTCTGAAGGTGAATCCTAGCATCAAATGTGGTGCAAATCCGATGAATGGTTCAGGAGTTATGACCGATTATTCGCGTAAAACAAGATCGATTTGTTTTCACGCCTACAGGGTAAACCGCTTCATGGAATGAGTTGAAAATTGCTACGTAGAAGGAGTAACCATCGTAGGAGTACCTTTTGGTGGTTTGAAAGGAATCGAGATAAAGACCATGGAGATATGACTCAAAACCCAACCTGTGTCACAATTACGCGATCAATATTAATTTTATGAATAAAAAAGTATTAGTTTTCACGCCTACTAGGCAAACCGCTTAGAGCAATGAGTTGATAATCGGTGTATTATTATTATTGGGGGTACAGGTAAGGAGGCAAAGCCTGTAAAAACCTGATCTAAACAATCAAACTACTACAAAAATAACTATACAATATCATACTGGTAATCATAATAAAATCTATCTAGGTGTGTCTTAAACAAATTGGTTGAATGAACATTAACTGAGTCATATGGGAGTCCATTCCAATCATTATAGCTGGAATAGCCTTCATAGAAAGTCCTTGCAGTAGTACAGAAGAATCGGATTACAAACCACTGAGTTATGATTCGAAAGCCAACTCCGTGTAGCAAATGCGAGATCGAGATACTCTAATAGAACAGTCACCCTAATAGAGCATTCAGCTAATTTATTTACTCCATTATAGAATTCTATTACATTACAAGTTATTCTGTAGGGAGTTCAGCTGCAAACAGTTAATCTTATAGACAGTTCAGCAAGAAGCAAGTCACCCTATAGAGAGTTCAGCTCCAAATATATTGCTGTAGTGATTCAGAACATTAGACTCTACAAGTCACACTGAAGAGAGTTCAGCTATAAACAAGTCATACACCCTGTAGAGAGTTCAGCTGCAAACAATTCACTCTGTAGAAGTTCTGCTACAAACAAGCCTTCATGCAGCGAGTTTAACAACCAAAATCCACCATGTAAAGACTTCAGCTTTACTAACAAGTTACTCTGTAGAGAGGTCAGCTAGAAACAAGAGATAGCTCAGCTAGAAAACGTCACCTTGTAGAGAGTTCAGCTATAAACAAATCACACTGTAGAGAGATCAGATAGAAGAAGCCACCTTGTAGAGGGTTCAGCTGTGAAGTGATCACCCTAGAGAGACCCTGTAGAGAGTTCAACTACAAAGAAACCATCCTGTAGAGAGATCAGCTAGAAACAAGCCACCTGTAGAGACATCAGCTACAAAGAAACCATCCTGTAGAGAGTTCAGCTACAAACAAATCACCCTGCATAGAGTTCAGCTACAAAGAAACCATCATGTAGAGAGTTCAGCTGCAAACAAATCACCTTGTAGAGAGTTCAGCTATAAACAAGTCACCCTGTAGAGAGATCAGCTACAAAGAAACCATCCTGTAGAGAGTTCAGCTACAAACAAATCACCCTGCATAGAGTTCAGCTACAAAGAAACCATCATGTAGCTGCAAACAAATCACCCTGTAGAGAATTCAGCTATGAACAAATCGCCCTGTAGAGAGATCAGCTAGAAGAAGTTACCTTGTAGAGAGTTCAGCTACAAAAAAGCACCCTGTAGAGAGTTCAGCTGCAAACAAATCACCTTGTAGAGAGTTCAGCTATAAACACGTCACCCTGTAGAGGGATCAGCTACAAAGAAACCATCCTGTAGAGAGTTCAGCTACAAACAAGTTACCCTATAGAGAGATCAGCTAGAAACAAATCATCTTGTAGAGAGTTCAGCTACAAACAAATCACCCTGTAGAGAGTTCAGCTACGAAAAGATCACTGTGTAGATAGTTCAGCTATAAGAAGTCACCTTGTAGAGAGTTCAGCTACAAAGAAACCACCATGTAGAGAGTTTAGCTGCAAACAAACCACCCTGTAGAGAATTCAGCTACAAATAGATCGCCCTGTAGAAAGATCAGCTAGAAGAAGTTACCTTGTAGAGAGTTCAGCTACAAAGAAACCATCATGTAGAAAGTTCGACTACAAACATGTCACCCTGTAGAGAGATCAGCTAGAAGAAGTTACCTTGTAGAGAATGCAGCTACAAAGAAACCATCCTGTAGAGAGTTCAGCTACAAACAAGTTACCCTATAGAGAGATCAGCTAGAAACAAATCATCTTGTAGAGAGTTCAGCTACAAACAAATCACCCTGTAGAGAGTTCAGCTACGAAAAGATCACTGTGTAGATAGTTCAGCTATAAGAAGTCACCTTGTAGAGAGTTCAGCTACAAAGAAACCACCATGTAGAGAGTTTAGCTGCAAACAAACCACCCTGTAGAGAATTCAGCTACAAATAGATCGCCCTGTAGAAAGATCAGCTAGAAGAAGTTACCTTGTAGAGAGTTCAGCTACAAAGAAACCATCATGTAGAAAGTTTGACTACAAACATGTCACCCTGTAGAGAGATCAGCTAGAAGAAGTTACCTTGTAGAGAATGCAGCTACAAAGAAACCATCATGTAGAGAGTTCAGCTACAAACAAGTCACCCTGTAGAAAGATCAGCTAGAAGAAGTTACCTTGTAGAAAGTTCAGCTACAAAGAAACTATCAAGTAGACAGTTCAGCTACAAACAAGTCACCCTGTAAAGAGATCAGCTAGAAGAAGTTACCTTGTAGAGAGTTCAGCTACAAAGAAACTATCATGTAGAGAGTCAGCTACAAACAAATCACCCTGTAGAGAGATCAGCTACAAACAAGTCACCCTGTAGAGATATCATCTAGATATATACAAGTTACCCTATAGGACAAACAAATCACCCTGTAGAAATATGTGTTGGAAGCAAATCATCATGTAGAGAGTTCAGCTAGCAACAGGTCACTCTGAAAAGAGTTCAGCTACAAACAATGGGAGTTTCAGCTACAGTTCAATTATGTTTAAGAAGTCACCTTATTACCTACAGTATGATTATCTTTCATTGTTAAATTTACAAGTATTTTTAATCATACAAAAAAAGCTGTACACAACATTTTTCTTCCTTTGTTCCACAATTCCTGCAGAAAAGAAAAAAAAACAAGTTAGAAGGAAGCACCAAAGCCAGTTAATGGTCCACTTTGTGGCTTGCAATACAAAAAGAAGTGATATCTAAACCAAAACAGCCAAGCTGTAAAAAAAGAGTGCAGCCCTCAAAAAGGCCAGGATGAAAAAAGATGTAAAATCCAAGAAATGGCTGTGATGGTAGGTTAATGGCAAAATTTTAATTACAACAATTCAGGTGAATTTGGTGCCAAATCCTGGTGGAGGAGACAACGCAAATTCACCTGAATTGTCGTAATTAAAATTTTTGCTATTAACCTACCATCACAGCCATTTCTTAGCAGCCACCTTGGATTTCACATCTTTTTTCATCCTGGCCTTTTTGAGGGCCGCACTCTTTTATTACAGCTTGGCTGTTTTGGTTTAGATTATACACACACTGTATGAAAATACTCACTCCATGTATTTTTTGCAACACAAGCAGCATCATGATCAAACTAGCACAATTAATGACAACAGTTGGAAGTATGATTCCATAAAAGTTCACATCAACACCAGCTCCACAAAACAGTGGAGGGAAGTTAATAATCTGATACTGTGAGGTTGCCAGAAAATAAATATTCGGTGTCGTCACAATAATGATCACAGCTGCCACCTCGATAACATGAGTCACTCTACTGGTGAGTACCTTGTTAACTCGAGATGTCTTAAGTGGGTAGATCAGAGTCAAGTAAAGGTGTAGAATATAAACAAACCAAAACATACTGTACATGACTATAGTGATGATGCCTATGAATGCTGCAAAACATAAAAGTGTAAGTATACGGTACAGTAATTCTTGGACTAACCTTGTATTTTGCAATATGTTGTTGGGTTATCAATAGCATTAAAGATGTATTTATCAGAACAAAGTGGATTCCACTCTCCCAGTGTAATATTCGGCAAACTTATAAGAATTGCTATAGTGAATTAATGTTTCCAATAATGAAATGCAAATTAGCTGCACAGATATATACGTCAGTGACCAGATTTGCGAAAAGGGGTCTTCCACATACATCCAATTTATGAACTTTGACAATTCATAATGTGAGATTGGAAAAAGCTGTTGACTTGAAAGTTGGTCAGTAGTGCGTTCCAACATAGGTTAGTGGATGAAGGAAATTTCAGGTGTTTATTTTTATTGAGCATTAAGTTATGGTTTTCCAAGTTGATAGAATTGGATGTGTGTGGAAGACCCCTTTTCGCAAATCCGGTCACATATATACATGTATATATAATGCTATTGTTTGTGTTGGTAGGTGATAATTTTGCATATATAGACACTAATTTTTTGAAGCACCAAGATGAATAGATCCTTCTGCAAACAGTTATCACACAGTGGTCTCACTGTTGAATTGTACAAGGCTACATGCATACAGATACACATGCACACACATCACATATACTTACACTGAACTGTGATCAAGATAGCATTGATCACTAATAAGACTTGAGGATACTTAAACCTACACAAATAATACATCATGGTCAAACACAGCACTGTGATATAGCGAATACTCAAAGAACAAAACAATTTATACAATTGAACGGGTTGTGCATGTGTTGTACACGAACTAGCTATGTGTCAAAGAAATATTATTAAACACCATGCAGTAATGAACCTATTACAGTAGATCCTCTATTATCCTGCTATAATTTAACACTCTGTTATCCAAACACCAAAATGACTGTTCTATTAAAGTATTTTATCTAATTTGTGCATTTTATAACCAAGGCTCTGTGTATAAATGAATGGAACTTTCAGTTATCTGAATATACTCAGGATCCAATGAGACTGAATGAGTTTGGATAATAGAAGGGTTAAGAAAGCACTCCTCCAGTTTAAAAAGTGATGCACATACGTACATGTCCCATATATAATGTAATTCACTTGTGTAAAATATTGTTTCCGAATGCAAAAATGTACAAAACTCAAATTTATTTTGCAAAAGATCAAGATACTCTAACAGAGCAGTCACTCATTTAAATTGTATGAAAATATTTTAACACAAAATAAGTTTTATCATGAATTATAAAGCGATTAAAAGTCAAAAATTGGGTTATTACACAGTTATAATGTGCTTTGCCTGAAATATGTATGTGTGCTCTACTCGGCCCCACTCCAGCCCAGCAGCCACTTAAGTGCCAATAACAAGTAAAACACTCACAGACTTGTACATTGTAACTTCATAAAGCACAACTTTTTGGTGCAACTAAATTTGGCATTTAGGAGATTTACTCTTCATGCACACATGTAACTGCAACTTTCATAAGCATACTACAGTAAGAATTAAGCAATACTCTCAAAAATTTTAATGTGATTCCTTCCATATATTGTATAATAAATACACATGCAGATCAGTTTAAGTTCACTTACATATTCTTTCTGTTGTAAATAGCTGCTATCAAGACAATCACTCCCCCAATTACATTTATTAGATGCGCAAAAGCAACATCAACAACCAAAATAGTAGTAACAACATCTCCATGTTGAGAAAATGATTTACAAAGTGGTGAACAAACAGAATCATTGTTGTCAAGATCAAATTGATCAGAACAATTCAGTTGGATGGTTTCTCCATAATCATCACAGTCAAAAATCCTGTCAGTTCTATTTAAAACTTCTAATATTCTCCATTCTGAAGTGCAATATTTTTGCCGTATCTCTTGACACACTATCTCCCCCACTAAAGCTAGGTCATCACATTTGCTCAGAGCATCACAAAACAAGTCCTGTGTTTCTTGAATACAAAATGGAAATGTTGACTCACTCACTTTACGAAGAGTTGCATAAGTGTTCATGACGTCTCTTGCACAACTATTATTTGTTATTGAAGTGTTACACACTTCCAATAAATCATCCTGTAAAGTTATGATAATATAAAATAAAGTTATTATATAGGTATGTGCATATACTCTGCAAACAACATTGTATGCATGCTGCAATTATACTTACATTAACATTATCATGAAATTTGTATATGCAGTGTCTGTGGCATGTGCGAGTGTGTGTACATACCATTGACATTGAAGAGCTATTTGCCATGTTAATATCTGTACTAGGTCTAATATAGAAGAATAGAATCGGCAATGTGAACAATCCAACAATAAAGCTAATCACAAGTGCAACTACCAATACGTGCAAGGCAGCTCTCAGCTTGAGGTTTAACCCCTTAAGATGAAATCTTGCAGGCTTTTTATTTTCCTCTACAATTAGATCAATTGCGCTGACATTAGATGCAGCAATATTCTCACTAAATCTGTTTGTTGCACAATTGGAACTGTACATGACAAAACTTTGTTTAATAGTATGATGATCTATGAAGTTGACTGTAGTAAGACTGTCATTTTCAGCAATGGTACTTATAGCCAGTATAACTTGTACTTGACTTTCACTGTACTCCTCTGAATCAAGCTGGTCTCGCATAGAACTGTAAATATATAGTATACTAATTATAATCAGCTTTATATGCATGCCATGCTATTATAGCAAAATCAACCTGTTGAACTAGTTTTCATGTATATCCATTCCCATTATACCATGAATTGTGAGTTAGCTACTAAAGCTACAACCAATGTATAAAATGTATAATTTTGTTGAGGATGATATAGCTACCTGCATGGCAAACATGTGCTATTTAAATATTTATAAGTGTAATGTTTATTGCAACTATACTTCAACATCACAATAGTACAGTTGTAATTTTTAATTGGCTCAAGCCCACTCATTTATCAGGCATACAACAAATCTAACTAGCAGTAAACTGCTATGGACATGCATGCAGTTTTACACTAAAGTCTTCTTCTGCTTTTAATGTTTTCTTGTAGCTTCAGATACACACATTAACATAGAAAGTGCATGGGATTCAAAAATTAAATGCTATAAGTTTAAGATGAATCTGAAAGACAAACCAAATGCATAAAAATTGTGACTACCTATATTTAACTACCAGGGCCGCCCGAGGGGTGGGGGGAAACTGGGGCAGTTTGCCCCGGATCCCAGCCTGAAAGGGGCCCCAGGAGGCCCCATGAAGGGCCCCCTGAATACCTGTTTAAAAGATCGATATACTCTAATAGAGCAGTCACAGTATTCTTCAGAGGAGCAGTGTAGCAAGCTTATAGATAAATAGATAAGGAGATATGGTTGGTGATGGGTAGTTATTGTCATTGCCAGCAGGTTGTGATCTTTTTTTTTTTTTTGGTCTTCACCTTACAACTTGGGTCAAGGGCCCCACTTTAACTCTTTGCCCTGGGCCCCTTAATTTCTCTGGGCGGCCCTGTTAACTACATAGCCTAAAATGAATACAATGAATGATGGCTACTTACAACAGGGGAAGCCTATACCATCCACAAATATAACAAGAGCATAAAAAATTGCTTGATTGCACTGAAGAAAACAGTGACCCATGTAGATTGTCTTCAGGTGTCTCACAGGGCTCAGTTTTGGGACCTTTACTTTTTCTGTTGTATATATGACTTACCAAACAATATTTCTTCCGCCATAAGATTATATGCAGATGATGCTATTATTTACAGAATTATCCATTAAATGATGACATTGATAAGCTACAAGAGGATCTGGACGCATTGTTCCAATGGTCAAAAGACTGCATTGTTTATGCTTTTTAATATATCCAAATGCGAACACCTTACTATTTCAAATAAACATGCACCATTAAACTCCACTTATAAGATTGACAACTGCATTATCAATAAAGTCAAATCAGCAAAATACCTAGGAATCACTGTTGCTCACAATCTTTCATGGAAAGAGCACATTACAAAAATCACCAGTAAAGCCAACTCAACACATGGTTTTTTATCACCAGTAAAGCCAACTCAACACATGGTTTTTTTACAACATAACTTACGGCAGTGTTCTACCAATATTAAGTCTCTAGCTATATTACAATATGTGAGGCCAATACTAGAGTATGCCTCAGTTTTTTGGTCTCCGCACATTCAATCACAAAACAATAGTCTAGAAGTGGTCCAGCAAGTGTGCAAAGCAGCTTGTTTTATCTTTAGCTCTTTTACAAGAAGTACTAGTGTTACAAGCTTACTTGAGGCATTAGACTGGCCAACACTTGAAGTAAGGAGAATTAATGCATGTCTTTCAAAATGCTTCACAACATAGTTTCAATAGATTTATCACAGTTTCTTAAACCATCATCCTCCATTACGTGTGGTCATCAACAAAGGTTAATTCATCCCCATCTCTACCAGAGTCAACTACTACCATTGCCATTGGCCATCAGAATTTGGAACTCCCTCCCCGCCAAAGTTGTTACTGTTGTAAATGTACATGATTTTCAAGCTAAATTATACATGCGCACACACTCATAACTGAGGTATTAGCACATTAAAACAAGCAAATCAATAAATAAATAAATAAGAAAAGGGTAAGATCAATTATTGGATTGAGTTATGTACTTGAAATCTTGTGAAGTAGTTTAATTAACATTACACTGTGAAAAAGGTGGGATATAAGATGGTATTTCCAGTGGCTTATTGAATACAAATAAGCCTTAATAAGTCTAAATAAGTCTTAATAAGCCTTAATAAAACTTAATAAGCCTTATTAAGCCTTATTAAGCCTTAAAACTTAATAAGCCTTATTAAGACTTATTTAAGTCTTAATAAGACTTAATAAGCCTTATTAAGTCTCAAATAAGCCTTAATAAGCCTTAATAAGTCTCATTATTTCCCTGTATTATACTCATGTTATACTTTAGTATAATGCATACTATACTATTACATATATGGTTTCAGTTTATTTACTACATTACCTGAAATAGCTTATACCGAATATAATGCCCACACTATACCATCACATATAAGGTTTCAGTATGTTTAACACATTTACATGAGATTGTTAGTATAATACAGGTTATATCAAGCTTTTTTGTATTCAATAAGCCACTGGAAATACCATCTTATATCCCTCTTTTTTCACAGTGTTAGACATTCTAGTGTTGAACTGATATTGCACTAGGGAGTGCCATTAAGTAGCAGTAGCAACTTCTCACTACTGGCAGTACAAAGCAATGAATATTAATAGTTCATATTGTATGGTCATTAGGGAAGTTAATATCCCATTACGTGTGTATTAACATTAATCTGAAATATAGTCCATCCTGACTAATTCGTTTTAAAGGTAGCTATTTGTTACAGTGGGAGTACTCATTTTCGGTGCAGTGTGACAATAATGAAAATCTGCTGAATTTGTTAAGTCAAGTACGTACTTTGCCATATTCCCCTAGAGAAACAGGTTACAGATCCTAGTTGTTGTGGCTTGTGTGGGTCCAGCCATGAGGATCACTGGATCTGCTGCATGCATTCAACAGAACATCACATTGTCAAACTTCAAGCCGTAGCTTTCTCATGCATGGAATTTGCACATTGCCAGTGATAAGTTTAAATTGAGTGCAGAGAAGGTTTCAGATGTCCATGTTACTGGAGGATCCAATCACTATTGGATCTCGAATGATTTTCTGCATTCCACAGAGTTATGATTGCAAGATTTTCACTCCCTGTATTAACAACAGGCTTTATAATTAGCCTTCTCACAGGTTAGGGATGCACTTATAATAGCTATCTATTAATAGTATAGGAGAGAATTTAATGTTTATAACAAAAGTCCTTACATACAAGGTATGCATTATAGACCTTGAGTAGTTTGTTTGACAAGCAAAAGGAGTCTTGCTATATATTATAACTCATACAATTTCTAACTGTTATTAAGTAGAATGCTGTATACTGAACATTATTAAGATGAGCCAGTTGATTTTCTTCTGACACCTCTGTAGCCTACATTAATGCTCTGCAAACTGTTAATCTATAACTTTACATTTTACAAGTTTACAGATGGTTCTTAAGCACATACTAGGAACAATGTATTACATTACTGTTGTTGTAGTGTGAGATCTAGTACGAGGTAATAGTATAATCTTCAAAACACTCCAACATCACTGCATAGTGTTGCGAACAAATTGAAACACAATACTTCTCCATTTTCTTACCATTGATCAATTGTTAAGCCATACCAAACATATACAAGTTGTTGAACAGAGCATGTCTTATCATCCAATAATGGCACATTTTAAATGTTCTTAATAATTGTTGTCATTTCTTATACTATATGCATCTTCAAGAAAAGGAATAATATTCTGTACACATATACAGTTCACTGCAGTATACTAGCCCAAATTACCGTGATGTTACAAAAAAAAAACCAATAGTTTCACACAGCTGAACTACTTAATTTTCTTCTCTTGTTAAGGGTCAGAAAGTCCTTGTTAAGGGTCAGGAAGAAAAAGGTCTATGGTAAAATGAATTCCCAACACTGAAGAGAAGAAAAGTGATCTGGCTGCATAAAACTATGTAGTCATGAATATCTCATGATTAATGGGTGCGTTTGCGTTGCTACATACACATATACACATGTACCTATGCATGCATGGTCTGTAATTTCAGAGCAAAAAATGCAACCTGGTCTGACAAAGCCAGTCTTATGGCTTAGACTTGACAATTCATAATTGTCTTGTGAATAAGGTAGCAACTTGAAACCTTGTCTGGATAAAGCTGTTACTGAGGTAAAGTTTCAAATAGATACATATACTGTATATGGCAAAAAAGTTATGGCTTATCAAACTGGAAAGGCTATAAGACTGGTTTTGTCAGACTGGGTCACAAATCTGTTGACTATATAGCTAATGTTTTATCTGGAGACATATGAAAATATATGCCCCAGCTGTAATTCCTTTAGCTATACAACAATTCTTGTGATTACTGCAAGTCAATTAGAGTATTGTTTTATGTAGTGAGTCACTGGCAGCACTTGCCAGTGGCTTTCAGTATAATTTTATGTACTGAAAAATAATAATAAATAAATAAAAAATAAATTTGCTGCTTGCTGAAGGATGCCACGAATAGAATGTTTTGATTGATGGAACACTTTTGACAATTTTGCTACTGTTGCTGGCATAAAATGACCTAAACAGCCAACTTCAACCATCACAAGCTCAACGGAAAGAGATGTACATTTAAGATGGACCATAGCGACCTTTTTTTCTATGGCTAGCAGCTAAAAAGTGGTGCTTGGTATTAGTAACTACAGAAAGTTCTAATAGTGTGATGGAATCGGAGGAAACTAACACCAAGTCTGGTCTACTTAATGATGTTGAAAGATTAGAAGGAATGGTGCTAGGAGGGCTCTCACTAGCAAGATGGCCAGGGAGATTAGCATAAAGCTTAGAGCCAGGTGACAAATCTTTCAGAAGACTATGAACAAACACGTGTAAACCAAGTCATGACGCCAAGTGTATCTACCTTGGTCAAGAGCCACAGAACAGCCAGTTAAAACATGGTTGGTTGTGGGCTGGGTTGACTGACACAGAGCACAAACTGGATTAGTAATCATTTTCCATCTAGCCAAATTCATTGGTGTTGGCAGTGTATCACAACCAGCATGGAGAAGAAATGACAGGTGCTTTCTGGTAGTCCAAACATCAACCTCTTCCACAGAGGACAAGCTTGTTCCAAGTCAACTATATCCAAGAACTTGTTCTGCAGTGACTCAAACGTAGAATCCCAATAACTTACATGAGATGATCTCAGATTGCTACGAGCAGCCTTAACAAAAGTAGCAGAATGGATGTTAGATACAGAAGTTTTAGCAGCAGATAGAGCATCACAAACAGCATCAGATACAAACTGAGAGTCAGAAGTCAATAGGGAATGATGCAATTCGACAATCAGTGCATCTGAGAATGTTCAACGACCAAAACATATGACAGCTTTGCATGCTCCTTAAAATGAGGTAGAAAAAGAAGATCTAGAACACTAGGATGAAAAATGGTACCAGGGGTACAATTCCGAGGTAGATTCAACCATCTTTTTACAAACTTTAGCAAAGTTGATTGAGTGGATTTGATTGATGACACACTGAGCCTCTTTACGACATGAAATGAATAACAGAAGACATGAAATGAATAACAGAAGACATGAAATGAATAACAGAAGACATGAAATGAATAACAGAAGACATGAAATGAATAACAGAAGACATGAAATGAATAACAGAAGACACGTAATTTTTTTAAGACCCACACTTTGTATTCACCTCTGATAGAATTTTACAGCTCCATAACTCACTAACCCTTTATCCTATTAACAGCAGACAACCACGAAACAGGGAGAAACGAAAGGGAAATCAATGTGGTTTCTATTCATGTATAGAAAATTGGAACATACCGTATACTTTGTAAGCAACGGACGTTTTATTGTCGGTTATCATCGTTTTCCCAATGGCTTCAGTACATTTTTATGGGAATCAAGAGCATCCAGTGGTTGCGCAATATGCAATTAATGTTAATTGCATTCCCAGACGCTTATACTAAACTCCCGTATTTTGACAATCAAAATTCTTGATCCCGATTGCAAATACATCAACTGGTGGCATGGAAGTGACTATCCGAGGTTATACCATAGATAATAAGGTATATATTATCTATGATATAGTCTCGTGTGGCCAGACCACTTTTTTTCTCGACCGAAAGGCACCTGCTTAAGCGTCGTGCCGAGAAAAATGGTCTGGCCACGCGAGACTAGAGATTAATATGCACATTTTCACGTACACTCACTGGATCTGATACTCTGGCACTGGCAACTTGTATCCAGCAATGAATCTATGACTATGTGCAACCGCGAATGCATCATAGTCTAGCGCCGCCCGCCCGGACATACTTCCTACTTTTTTGCGAAGGGGCGGGCGGTATCAGAGTATATGCATTCAACTCGCTCGATTCCACTCTGTAACGATCAAGCCAAAAACTCTCTCATCTGAGTTTTACTATAGCTACTGAGCTACATAATTCTGTTGAAATTGAAGAAGCGGACTACACAGACCGCCCGCCGAGTCAACTCGATACAAAACTTTGAATCAGCCTGAGCCGGGGGACCGCTGAGAGACTCACTATTATAACCACTGATCATCTGATAGCTTAGCAGCCAACATGCCGCACGAGGTCAGCGGTAACCCATCAAAGTAAGTGAACGTTGTAAATGTGGCGGGTTGATAGAATAATCTTCGGCCACTGCCGCGGCAGCACAGCCAACACCGCACAACCACAGGCCATATCAGTAAGTATGCAGACATATGTATGGTAGCTGCAATACACAGTAGCTATGTTATTGTTTTCAGTTGCAGTGCTTCAGTATACTGACAAATTTCATGCATGTTGTATAGCTGGTTGCTAAGTTTACAGGGAAACCCAGCACGGCATGCCAAAATTACCCTGAATTCAGAGTTGGCTCTTAGCAACTAATTCATGATTCTGGCTACAATTATGTTGTATGGCAGCTAAATGAAATCATATTTTATAGTGGCAACTGAATTTTGTAATACTTGTGTAACAACTAGTTGAGCAGTGAGAGCATCAAAAATAGTTACAGTATATATAGTAGCTATATGCATATACGAGCTCACATGATCATGGGAAGTTCTATACAAAAAATCACTACCATAGTATGCCATGAAATGCCTATGTCTTTGCCATGAATAATATTACCCCTATTGGGCTCTTTGATATAGGGCATGAAATGCCTGTGAAGACCAGAATTTCATGGTATTTTCATGGCATTGCAGAGATTCCTTGGGTACTGCCATATCCATGAAAAGTTATATTTCATAGGAGAAACCCTGGATTATTAACTACAATTTTGTATGCTGTCTCTGGTAGTGAATGGTACATAGCTGTAGTTGCGGTGACTATTGATAGGTAGTTATACCTACCTGTCATGCATCATTCAGTACCAAAGATGAAATTTACATACTTTATACCATTTTGTGCCAGCAGTGATAAAGCCGGTCTGTTATTTGCCCTCGGAATTGCTAGTAGACCATTTAATTGGTAATAAATGTGGTGTGGAATGTACCAATGCAACATTTGAGACTATTGACATACACCATTCACCAGTAATTTACAGCTATATATTACCAGCTAATGTATACAACAATCTACCATGGGGAAGGTGAAAATTGAAATAACAATATAATAATACAAAATTAAGTATATTATAAGTAATTAGTCACGATAGTACTTCATATATTGGCAATGGTGACGCTGT
This sequence comes from Dysidea avara, assembly GCF_963678975.1. NCBI lineage: Eukaryota > Metazoa > Porifera > Demospongiae > Dictyoceratida > Dysideidae > Dysidea > Dysidea avara. Next base: position 11,876,175 of record NC_089284.1, read on the forward strand.
TGAACAGTGGCAGCAAGGACAAAAGTAATGGAAACTATGAACATTACTATCATTAAATTGCTGTATGAAATGATCCCACATGAAGTTGTAGAGTTTGTGTTTAATGGTGTTTGTAGATACAGACAGATCTATTTTAGGTAGTGAGTTCCAAATACGTGATAAACGATGGAAGTAAAAGTTCCGAGCTATGTTGGAGGAACATCTGTGATGGATCATTTTTCGGATAAACCAAAATGCCGGCATATTAGAAGACATACTCAGTAATGTTGAAATGTGATGACTGTTACTTGTAAGACTTAATAAAGAACATAATATCATTCATTTCATAAATGTACATTAATGGTAACAGATGTAAAATTACCAGACGAGACCTGTATAATGATTGGTAATCGTTCAGAATCCACTTTGTAGCCCGCCTCTGTATTCTTTCTAACATATTGATGTTTTTAATTATGTAAGGTTCCATACTTGTGAACAATAGAGGACTTGCAAGCAAACAAGTGAGATATATAACTTTCTTCTGGTTACAACTGAGCCACTACCTGAAAAACTTCTACGAATCAATGCAAGGCCTTGCCTGATAGTGGCTCTCCCATGTTAAGTTCTGTGTTATAATTATCCCAAAATCTTTTATACTATCAACAGTAGCAATAGACTTGTTGTCAATGAAATAGGTAGCAGTAGTGTAGTTCTTTAGCCAGAATTGCAAGTGTGCAAACTTGCTGAAATTGTAATATAAATCAAATGTTATGCCCCATTGGAAGAGATCATCTAGATCTTTTTGCATGAGATTCATTTCGGTTGCATTAGAACCACTCATGTGTCTCAAACATTTGATATCGTCAGCATAAATAAAAGCACTAGAAAACAGTAGGCAGTTTGGAAAATCGTTTATATATAGAACAATTAAAAATAGTGGACCTAGGATACTTCCTTGAGGAACCCCGGATAGAACCAGTAGTAGCTCAGAGAAACTGTTGTTGACACTAACATATTGAAAGCGATTAGAAAGATAAGTTTCAAACCATTTAAATAGTGTTCCAGTAATGCCGAAAGATCTTATTTTGTGTAGTAACTTGTTATGGGTAACAGAGTCAAACCCCTTCTTGAAGTCGACATCCAATACTTTGTTTGCTCTTTTCGCTTCCAATATTTCATTGATAAATAATAACAACTGCTGTAGTGTAGATCTACCAGGTAAAAAACCAAACTGATGAGGGGTAAATGAGTCAGACAAAAAGTTAATTGATATATTGAAAATGATCTTCTCCAAAACCTTTGAAATGATACATAATGGTGATATGGGACAATAGTTAGATATAGTAGCACGGTCCCCACACTTGAAGATGGGAATGACACAATGTGTGCGCCAATCAGATGGTAAATGGCCATTTGCAATGGTTAACTGAAAAAGATAACTGATGGGTTGACAGAGGATGTCTGCACAATATTTTAATACCTTAGGGCTGATATCATCAGGCCCCACTGCTTTATTTGGGTCAAGGGAGACTAGGGCTTCATGAACATCCTCCCTTGTGATAACTATGTCACTTAACAAAGTACCATAAACGTCATTAGTGGTAGTTGAGGAATCATCAGTTGAATCTTCATCATTAAAAACAGAGTAGAAATAGCTGTTAAACAATGTGGCTTTGTCCTGGTCACAGGTGGCAGTGTCAATACCTAAATACATCTGTTGTGGTAAGCCATCACTTTTTGTAAGAGAGGATTATTATATATTTGTAAATAAGATTGTTATTGGAACTAGCATAGTTGCTGATTAGTTTTGATTCATAATCACTCTTAGCTTCCACAATCAGGGCTTGGAGGTTGTCTTCTTCTGCTTGTAGCTTTAGCTTCAAAGTGTCAGTGGGTTTCTTTTTGTACTTTCTTCTTAAAGAGTGAATACAATTAAGACGATGTTTTATGGCTGGAGTAAACCATTTGGGGTGCTGCTTCTTCTTAACAGTTGCTATATCTTGTTCGTATAGGATCTTCAATGCCAAATCCGCAACATCATGGGACATTACTGATCTGTTGGACTAATTATTGTGCTGTACTGTGTCTTGGTGTTGTTGTAATGTGTGTGTGTGTTGTTATTGTTTTTTTGTGGTTTTGTTTTTTGTATTTTTTTTGTATTTATACCTTGCCAGGGCCCTTGTTATTTCAACTTGGTACCTGAGTCTGGACCTCCACTTTCTCTTGTATGTTGTCATACTTTTCATGATGTCATCATTCATTCAAAGATTTTACAAAACAACGCTTTCCAAGGCTGATACTTCTGAGTTTTTACTGGAAAACCACTCAGAACTGATTGGCAAAGTTTGGTAATAGATTATTTCATTAATTCTATGGAATATGAACGCTACAATCGACCAGACGGGACTACAAGCAAACATGAAGATTAGCGCACCTGTAAACACTATCCAGGTGATCCTAATGCTTGTTCTTGTGTTGTTCTTCAACAAGCATCTGTTTGCTTTCCTCGATACCAGAACACTTTTTCGCCAGGCGTTTTCAACTTCAGCAGCTTGTAATTAGCTAACCACATACCCTATGACAAGCAGACAACCACCAAAACGTGTAGAATTTTTATTTTTTTACATAAGATAAAACAGTACATAATAAGCAAATACAAGTGAACTTAAATATGGGCCTCAGTGATCTGCACAGCAATCGGTGCCTCAGCAACAGGACAGCGCAAACTGGACCTGGCACCGCAAATGCACATAATTGCAGACCTCAACAAAGAGAAGCTTAATTTACATCTCAGCCATCCCATCACTATTCCATAAGAAAGACTGTGCTTTGCACTCAAAAGGTTGGTCAGTCTCTTATAAAACTGAGTAGTAGCACCACCCATTCCACCAGTAGTGGTGAAAATTAAAGGAGTAAATGAGGCATTCTCTACTTCATGAACCCGTTGTTGGTATTCACGTCTCTTTTCCTTATCATGACATCCTCTCCAAAAACCATTAGCTGCAATGTCAAGCCTTGCGTTATCATCACGGTTAGCTGTTTTGTATTGAAGGGTCTCACCAGAAAGAGGCTGAAGGTGGGACAACATTGTTACAGACCTCAGAAAGTAAATTGGCAGTTAGATCACGCACTTCATTTATGTCTCAGAGAAGGAAACCTGTCTTTTGGACAAAACAGAGCATGTTCTATGGTAAAATAGTGACCACAGGCACAGGAAGTAGGGCAGGCCGATGGTAGCCAATGATAGTGAAGCGCAATTGCATCACGAAAAGCAGTTTTATGAAGCACAAAGTTATGCGACTTCAATGGAAGACAAGAGAGCCAATTGGATACACCCTTCTCCTGAGCCAACTTGACTGAGGAATGTATGCTAGGAGGAATTTCATCAAACAAAGGATTGGCAAATTGAAGTTGCTCTTGATGGTTCCTAGAGTGAAACTTGGATCACAACTGAAACTGTGCATCAAGTCAGTCACCTAGTTGATGCACTTGAGAGATAATCAAGCCAATGAGACCAGCATTTACTTCTACACTGCAGGAATGCTGCTGTGACACAACAATCGAAGGATCAAACACACCAAGGCCTCCTAGCCACACAGGCAAGGCAAACAGCTTTCTCTCAACATTGCCAGACCCAATAGACTAGGAAGGAAAACAGATCTAATAAAATGTTCAAGAGGAAGGAAAAGGTCTGTAAAACAAGAAGAAACACGAAAAAAATAGTTCCATCGGAAAGAGAGACCAGCAGCATAGGAAGCATGAGGTTGTGTTTGGGCAAAGAGGCCCAAGGTCTTAAGATCATCAATCCAGCCATCCACTTTACTTCTCAAAAATAGCTGTTCAAATGCAAGAGTGCCAATTACACCTCCCAAATAACGGTGTCCATAGCAACAAGTAATAGTTTGCTAAGATCATCTCGGCGGCCCTGCATGCAGAAGTGAGTTACTTATGCTCAACAGCTACACAATGCTAAATGGGGCAAAAAAAAACTGTGTGGGGAGTTGCAATATCAAACAGACAAAGTCTTATAGGTGCAGCAAAGAGCCAGACAGAGGTTTCTAGATTAGAGCTAAAAGCGTTAGATTAGAGAGGTTAACTTTATAGAAATGTAATAGTATACAGTAGAAACTCCTGCAATCACAAACTACAGAAGAAAAGCAACTGTCTTGGTTATGATGATTTAATAAAAAATCAGAATCCAGCAGGTGTAGTCAGAATGCATTCATATGAAAACAATAAAATTTTGTGAGTTTCAGTTAGTAAAATTCACACAAATTGGACCTCATACATAATCCCACCATGCAGAGTATACAATCTGGGTATGTACCCCATGATACTTCATTGACCTATTCTGCGTGCCTTTAACATGGTAAATTTTCATAGAGATATCAAGCTTGTGCATGGGTAGGAGAGAAAATAATGGCATGTTTTACCATTCAAATCACTGTAACTTTAGAGCCGATAAGCTATGGACTTTCTGTAAAAACCAACTTATTCTTTAGGGCAAGAGCTTGAATTTGATACCAAGTTTGTGGATATTGGATTATACAACATGAAACGTATAAACATGAAATAGAGACAAAACTGACAGCATTTGAGCATAAAACTGCCTGTAAAGGTCACAAAAGGTCAATATCTGAGGTGGCTCCCTGTTGAAAATCTTTGTCACGCACAAAAAATGTTTACCAAGTTTCATGCTAAAGTGCACAATAAGGCCTTTTTAAAATTAAGGCTTACAACTCTGACTACTATGCAAAGTTATGCTGGAATATCCCATAATAAAATGGATGAACATGCATACATATATGCATATATGCTATGCATGGTCTATAATTTCAGAGCAATCGTTAATGTCTACGTTGTTTGCTAAGTTGTACCCAAAGACACTCATGAAGATTAGTCAGTTGGAGTACTGTTATTATTGTATTGTTATTTTCACCTTTCCCACGGTAATTTGTTGTGTACAAATAATATAACTGGCAATAGCTGCAAATCACTGGCGAATGATGTATGTTGGTAAATTGGAGGTTTCCATTAAAGATGCATTGTTTACCACCAAATTGTTAGATCTGTACTGAGTAACTAATTCACAGATTTTATCACAACTGACACATACAGTATGTAAACTCCTGAATGATGCTTAACAGGTAGGTATAGCTACCTAACAATAGTCACCACAACTACAGCCACCATTCACTACCAGAGACAGCATTATACTAAATTGCCATGAAACACTGCATGAAAATTTCCACGGTTTTTCCCATTAAATTTACTTTCATGGATACTACACCCATGGAATCTCTGCAGTGCCATGAAATTGTCACCGATGTTCATATAGATAGGTATTACATGCATGGTCTATGAAAAATCCTTTTATCCCACTGAAGTCCTACATCAAAGTAAGAAAGTAGGAGGATATGGTATGTACAGTATAGTTAAACCTGGGAATGGAAGTTAAACCTCCTTAAATAGCTGATCTACACATTTAATTGGTTAAAAGGAAACATGAAGCCATATCATAATACTGGTATGCTGCAATCACAGTAGGGGCGGAGGAAGTAGTTGATGTGAGGGGGGGGCTGACCAGGGGTGGATCCAGACTTATGGTTAAAAAAATGAACTGAAGCACTACATTGTCTCTGGTTTCATAAGGTGAGACCAAAAAAAAGGTCACAACCAGCTGAAAATAGCTGCCCACCTCACCAGCTACGAATTTATACTGATAAACTACATAAAAATCCTCACATAGCTCACTACACACTGCTCTAATACTGTGATTGCTTTATTAGAGTGACTGCTCTATTAGAGTATCTCGATCTTGATCACGGTTTTCAGCCCCACTCCAAGAAGGATAATTTCGCGTGACATCATTCTGAGGGGGGCTTCAGCCCCCTAGCCCCCCCTTTCCACCGCCTATGAATCACAGTAAAACTGAAACCATACACAACTTTACTACCCTCATTGTAGTTTTTTTATGAAGTAAAATACTTCATAGAATGTGGGATATATAGAAGACATGTCATAACTAACACATTATCAATTGTCACTATGTTTATAAAGTAAAGTGCTTCATCAACGCATGAGATAAAAGCCTACTCATAGGATATCTGATATCAGCACCTTGGCCTCCACTTCGCCTTTGGCCTCCGGTTGATCAGAATGATATCCTGCTCGTAGTGGCTTTAACTACAACATAGCACCCCTTGTAACTGTTTTGCATGGGTGTGATATCACTTTTCATGGCAAAGACATAGACATTCCATGCTACTTCAGTTTCTGGTAGTGATTACAATTGTTCAGATCATACATGCATTAAGTATTTTTTGACTACATTTTTCACAACACTCTTAGTCTCATACTGACTAGCTGTACAGGTATTGCTAACTTCACCACTATAGCTACTATGACGTGATGATCTCATCATTCAAATAAATGATGTACCGGTAGTTTTTTTTATTACACAGCCATGCAACATAGCTGGTTACATTGCGTAGATGCTGAAGGTGACTACTCTAATATAATGATCAACTGCATTTGTGAAATACTGTTTCACCTCACCCTTTTTATTAAGGATTCCATGTTTCATGTGGGAACACTGTATCAACTAGTCTAGACTGAAGTGGTGCCATTGATTCAGAAGTTAATTTCAATACAGGTAAGCATTAATATCAAAACTGTACAGATTATTATACTTTATAGTGTACTTATTTACCATTATAAACATGAGGTGCATGCAAATGTCATATGTAATTACAACTTTATTGAAATCATTTTAGATATGAATCTGTTGTGACTGCATCAAACATTTTGGTACTAATACGTCTTGTTAATCTTCTAACAGACTGTTTTACATCATCGTACTGCAAAACTAGTGGTAAGTTTGACAAGTTGAGAATTGCATATGCTACATTGTATGTTGCTGTCAAGTATGGATAAGAGAGTGCTTCTGATTTTCTTCTGTCCTCTTCACAATCAAGACCTGTACGGATTCCTCCAAGGTTACATTGTATGTAGTTGGTTATGTGAAATATGATTGTCTCAAATGAGCCAACTTGAAAACTGGCACCAATCCACAGTAGTGCTAATACCACCAATAAGAAGAAGAATGTTGCAAATATCTTCACTTCAGGAATAGAGAAACATTTTTGCTTTGACATTCTGCTCTTCCTCTTGTAGTGCTACATAAAAAAACAGTATATAACTATACGTACGTAAAAGCATACATAGATTGCACAATTTTGATATTACTGTTGGCGGAGCCAATCAAAGCAGCTGGTGCATAAGAATGATGAAACATATCACTTGGGATTGAACTAGCTAAAGACATGTATATCATTTAAACAAATCACAGAATTAATGTTTCACCCGACAGCAAAACATTAGTTAAAACCACTAGGACTTCTAGAAACACCGATAGTTTAATACTCAGGTTTGAAGATGGATGATCCAGCCACAAAACAATATACGTACTCCAATGCAATATATATAGAGCTAAACTGTACAGCTAGATTTCCTATTATCATACAGTACAATAGTACTGTATAGTAGGGACCACAAAGGAGTAGGCATGGCCCACAAAATAACATCACCCAAAAACCAGCCTCAAGTTTCCCTGACAATGATGAAGCAATATTGGTTAGGTAAAATTAAGCCCAAACAAGCCTTCAGATCAACTCGAAAAGTTTTCAACAAGTTGCTGCAGAATTTTGAAGATAATTTATTTAACAGAATTTCTACTGACTGACTGCCTGACTGATGCCTTCAGACTCGATAACAGCTAAGGCTATGGGCTTGATTCTTTCACTGTTCGACATCGCTTCAGCCCGAGAGGTGCCTATTGGCATACCGCAGTACATACAATGCACTCTTCATGGACTTACCAGTGTCCTTCTTTGTATCACATTCATCTTTGCTGACTGAAAAAAGTGTCTAGCTATTTGGCGATAGCTCGTGATGGCTTCCCTTCATAACGGAAATTGTCCATATTTTTCATAGTGGCTGTTTTGATCGCAGAGGTGCTTTTCGAACAGCTCTAGATGTGAAATGCTGTGTAATGGGTTGAACCATAGCTGACAATGAAGCATAATGGATACTTCACTTTTCAGATGATAATTGATATAGCTGGGGCACGTGGCGCATTTCAGATGTAGTATGCATGGGACCAGTATATTTAGTTAACAAACAAGTACACCGAAAAATTTGCAATCTTCAACTAGAGTAGGGACCATAGCTCATCAATAAAAAGTACTGAAACAAGCTAGAGTAGTGCATGGTATTAAATCATAGTAAAATTTCAAGATACCATAATGGAAATGCACAGTAGGGATATAACACTTCTTATTGTTTTACTGCAATTTAATATCCCTGCACTACTCCAGCTTGTTTCAGTACTTTTTATCGATGTGTTATGGTCCCTACTCTAGTTGAAAATTCCAAGTTTTTCTCTATACTTGTGCAATAAGACTATCAATACTACATATGGTACACCTGTTTAGCCTTAGGCAGGTCCATGCATATATATTTGCAGATACACCATTATACACACACTGTATGAAAATACTCACTCCATGTATTCTTTGTAACACTAGCAGCATCATAATCAAACTAGCACAATTAATGACAACAGTTGGAAATATGATCCCATAAAAGTTCACATTAACACCAGCTCCACAAAACAGTGGAGGGAAGCTAATAATCTGATACTGTGAGGTTGCCAGAAAATATATATTTGGTGCTGTCACAATAATGATCACAGCCGCCACCTCGACAACATGAGTCAATCTACTGGTGAGTACCTTGTTAACTCGAGATGTCTTAAGTGGGTAGATTAGAGTCAAGTAAAGGTGTAGAATATAAACAAACCAAAACATACTGTACATGACTATAGTGATGATACCTATAAACGCTGCAAAACATAAAAGTGTAAGTAATACAGTACAGTAGTGCTCAAACTAACCTTGTATATCGCAATATGTTGTTGGGTTATCGATAGCATTAGAGAGGTATTTATCAGAACAAAGTGGATTCCACTCTCCCAGTGTAATGTTCGGCAAACTTATAAGAATTGCTATAGTGAATTAAATATGTTTCCAATAATGAAATGCAGCGTAACTACACAAATATACATGTACATATATACATAGTGCTATAGTTTGTGCTATCATTGTTGACAGGTGATCATTTTAAACATTGGCATTGATATTTGAAGCACCAAGATGAATAGATCATTCTGCAAACAGGTATCATGCATTAGTCCAAGTGTCAGCTCAATTGTATAGATACAGTATCAGCTATGCACATACAGATGCACACAACCCATATCACAAATACTTACACTGAACAGTGATCAAGATAGCATTGATCACCAATAGGACTTGAGGATACTTAAACCTACACAATAATATACCATGATCAAACACAGCACTGTACTTTAAGAACAAAACAATTTAGAACTGAACAAGTTATGAACGTGTTGTACAAAAACCAAAGGAATATCAGTGAGCGTATTTGAACCAAAGCAACGACCCTATTACACTATTATCCAGCACATTCTGTTACAGACACCACAATGACTGTATTTTGTCTAAATTGTATATTCTATTAGAGTGTATAAATGAATGGAATTTGAACTCAGGATCCAATGAGTTGAAGGGTTAAGAAAGCACTCTTCCATGCAGTTTAAAAGTAATGCACATACATACATAGCCCATATATAAATAATTCGCTTTTGTAAAATATCGTTTCTGAATGGAAAAAAATTATATAAAAATTTCTAATAATTCTTTTTTTTGCAAAAGATTCATACACTGTAACAGAGCAGTCATTCATTTAAATCATACAAAAACATTTTTACAAAAACAAAAACTTTATCATGAGTTTTTGCACAAAATTAAAGGGAATCATACGAATTTGAGTTATTACACAGTCATATGTGTTTTGCGAGACGTATGTATATGTGCTCTACCCTCGCTCCAGCCCAGCAGCAACCCCTAATTAAATGCCAATAACAAGTAAAAGACTCACAGACTTGTGCATTGCACACACAGCTTATTGGTTCAACAATATAATTTTTTGGCATTTATATATAGGCAGGGCCATACGCAGGAATTTTGAAAAAGGGTTTCCACTACAGCTATAAGTGACTGTTATAGAGTAGCTTATATTATCTGACTGCTCTATTAGAGTATCTTGATCTTTTCACCAAAATCATAATTCAGAACAATACTATAAGTGTTGCTATCACTTAGAAACTATTATTTAAAAGTTTAAAATAGCTATGTCCTGTTTCATGATAGATTCCAAATTCTGGAAATCTGAAGTTTCAATTTCTTAATGTTTCAAGTAGTGTGTAAAGTCCAAAGGGGTTTCCTGAAACCACCGGAAACCCCCCTCGGTATGCCTCTGAATTTAGCAGATTTTTTAAATGCACACGTACAACTGCAACTTTCAGAAGCATACTACAGTAAGAATTAAGCAAAACTTGCAAAAATTTTGATGTGATTCCTTCCAAATTTGTACTGTGTGAATACGCAGATCTCACTTACATATTCTTTCTGTTGTAAATAGCAGCTATCAAGACAATCATTCCCCCAATTACGTTTATTAGATGAGCAAAAGCAACATCAACAACCAATATAGTGGTAGCAATTTCTCCATGCTGAGAAAATGATTTACAAAGTGGTAAACAAACAGAATCACCATTGTCAAGATCAAATTGATCAGAACAATTCAGTTGGATGGTTTCTCCATAATCATCACAGTCAAATATTCCTTCAGTTCTATTTGAAACTTCTAATATTCTCCATTCTGAAGTGCAGTATGTTTGTCGTATCTCTTGACACACTATCTCCCCCACTAAAATTAGGTCATCACATTTGCTCAGAGCATCACAAAACAAGTCCTGTGTTTCTTGAATACAAAATGGAAATGTTGACTCACTCACTTTACGAAGAGTTGTGTAAGTGTTCATGACATCTCTTGTACAACTATTATTTGTTATTATTGAAGTGTTACACAATTCCAATAAATCATCCTGTAAAGTTATAATAACTAAAATTATTACGCATGTGCACTGATATAGTAACACCCTGCAAACAACAATGTGTGCATGCTGCAACTATACCTATACATTAACATTTGTACATGCATGCAGTGTCAGTGCATGCATGTATATACCACTTTTACACCTCAGATCTAAGGTACCACATGCACTGTGGATTTGAGTTTAACATGTTGGTTTAGTTTGGGCCATTCAGTGTTGTGAAGCAAAAAGAATTGAGTGAGTCAGCATTGCATAGTTCAGTTACTAAGCATCACTAGCTAAATAATCGTTTTCAAGTTGCAATGTGAGAATTGTTTTTAAAATTTAAACCTCGATTTAAACCAGGAGCACACCTGGTTTACTGAAATTGTTTAAAAGTGCATGCGTGTGTTCGTGCGTACCATGTTTGTTGATCCTGTGACGATTCCCCCCTGATGGCTTGTCAGCTGATGGCTTTAGACAAGAAACCAGGTGTCCGACCTATTGGCATTGGTGAAACAGTTAGACGTATTATTGCTAAAGTTGTTTTGTGTGTGATTGGTGAAGATGTTCAGTTTGCTGCTGGCTCTTTGCAACTGTGTGCAGGACAACCATCAGGAGGGGAAGCTGCTGTTCATGCTATGAGGGAAGCTTTTAATGATGATGATACTGAGGGCATGCTACTAATTGACGCTACTAATGCTTTCAACTCTGTTAACAGTGCCGTGGCTTTGTACAACATCCAGCGTCTCTGTCCATCATTTTCCACCATTCTAATAAATACTTACCGACACCCTGCTTGCCTCTTTGTTGATGGTGATGTTCTCTACTCTGAGGAAGGGACAACTCAAGGTGACCCGCTTGCAATGCCATTTTATGCTCTAGCCACTGTGTTTTTAATTCAGAAACTCACTGCACCTGTCACTCAGGTGTGGTATGCAGATGATGCTGCTGCCTGTGGTAAAATTTCTGCTCTTCGCATGCGGTGGGACCAAGTTTCCTCACTGGGTCCTAGCTTTGGTTACTTCCCTAATGCAAAGAAGACATGGCTTGTTACTAAGACTCAGTTTTGCTCTATTGGTAAGGAACTGTTTCATGACTCAGCTGTAAATGTTACATCTGATGGCAGACCTCACCTTGGTGCTCCAGTTAGCACCTCTGAGTATGTGGAAAGATTTACTTTTGATAAGATTAGCCAGTGGGTTTCTGAAGTTAATACACTCTCCTCCATTGCTATCTCCCAACCTCATGCTGCTTATACATGTTTTACTCATGGACTATTTAGCCGTTGGCTGTATGTAACACGTACAGTCCCTGATACATCTTCTAGTTTCCAGTCACTCGAGAAAGCCTTATTGACAAAATTTATTCCAGCCTTGACTGCCCTTGACCCTCCTGGTGCTCTTCAACGTTCACTCTTTGCCCTCCCAACTAGATTTGGTGGTCTAGGCATTGTTGCACCCGATTCTTTATCATCTATTGAGTTTTCTGCTTCAATGTATGTCACAGCACCCTTACGATCACTCATTTTATCACAGAATTTTGGCTATATTGCCGATACTTGTTGTAGTCTGTACTCCCGTAAGCTTGAAATTAAACAATCTAAGACTATCAATTTGTCCACTCTTTCTAAGGAACTGTTCTCTAAGCTTACTCCCACTCTTCAGAGGGCTGTTACTTTAGCACAGGAAAAGGGTGCTTCTAGCTGGCTTACTGCCCTACCTGTGCAGGAACATGGTTTCTCCCTACACAAGACTGCCTTTCAAGATGCCCTTGCTTTGAGGTATGGCTGGATGCCCTCTTGTACACCTTCCCACTCTGTGTGTGGTACCAACTTTTCTGTTGATCATGCCCTATCTTGTCCAAAGGGTTCAATACGCCACAACGAAGTGAGGGATATCCTAGCTGAATTATTATCTGAAGTGTGCCATGATGTGGAGGTTGAGCCTCATCTGCAGCCTCTAAGTGATGAAAGGTTTCAACAGAAGACTGCCAACACTCAGGATGGCGCACGCTTGGACATTGCCATGGTGGGGTGGTCGTTATGAAAAATGTAATACGGACGTCAGAGTTTTTAACCCACTTGCACCATCCAACAGTGAAACCACCCTTCAGTCATGTTACAGGAAACACGAGATAACAAAGAAGAGAGCTTATGAGTTACGAATCCGTGAAGTGGAACACAGTTCTTTTACCCCTCTAGTGTTCTCTGCTTCCGGAGGAATGGGACATGAAGCCAGTGTATTTTACAAGAGATTGGCGAGTTTATTGTCTGACAAATGGAATGACCCTTATGCCACAGTACTAGGATGGATTAGATGTAAATTTTCATTTTGTTTGCTGCGTTCAGCAATCCAGTGCATTAGAGGAGCGCGATCTTCGCAAGGTCATTACATCAAAAGTGCTCCTGTGGCCTTGGTGCAATCAGAGACTCAGTTTTTGATTTAATTGTTTAACTGTTTATTTGTATGTTCTAATCTTATTTTCTTTATATCTTCCAAAAAAAGTGCGTTCGTGCGTGCGTTCGTTCGTGAGTGCGTTCGTTCGTGCGTGCGTGCGTACCCATAGATAAACCTCAGAATCTATCTACCCATAGATACTTATACTAATCCCAGGTACTGCATGCACAGGTGAACTTTGCTCTGAGGTGGTTTCTTTTCGGCGGACTGAAATACGGGTGTGGCGATTTTCCTCAGACTTTGTAAATTACCTTCCCTTTGAGGTTTTCGTGTCAGGCGCTTAACAACTGAAAAACAGCTCGGGTGTAGGCCTCGTACACTACCAGGAATAGCCTATCGCTTCGATTTGAAAGGGGACGTATCCCTTTATACGCGCTATACGTACGCGAACGAAAATGAAGAGCAGCTTTGAAGCTTTGTCGAGAGAATTTGTGGGGAAAACACGATAGTCAAACTATAAATCAGTTTAGAAGATACTTCTGTGCGTAATATATGTTAGTAAAAGCGGTTACCGTGAGACTCCCGATTTCACTACCAAGCTCAAGGTCCGAGGATAGCCAGCCCCCACGCAAAAACCCAACATGATGTATGAGAGTCCCAATATTTAAGTATTTCAAAAATATTCCTGTATTTAAAATATATTTGTTAATACAATATAATTCGATTTTTACAGTGACGTTTTTTCCTCGAGTTTTTGCAAAGGAACACCTGAGAGAGTAGCTAGGAACTTCAGATGAGACACAGGTGTACTTTGCACTGTCAATTTGAAACGTTGTATAGAGCCGTGACCGTAATTGAACTCATGAACGGACCAAAACGAGAATAACCTATTTTGTACATGAATCGGGATTTGGGATTTCTAAATATTTAATGGATTTCTAATTGGATTTCTCAGATAGTGTACGAGACTCCCAAGACGTTGGCTACCCCTCGTCAAGGTCTCACAAGCAGTAGCTCTAAACTCACGGATTTTTAGTTAAGTCTACCAATTCTCATGGATCATCACCGTAAAACTCATGATTTCTTTCACTTTCAAGCTCAGGGCTCTCAGAATACCAGTTCTCAGGGGATTTCCCCAATTGCGTAATTGTAGTACAACTAAATAGAGGCAAAATTACGTGATTATAAAGGCGGGCATTGTGGCAAGGATTCGCCTTCGGCCTTCTATTTAATACCAATACATTGGAGAGTATTTGGAGCAAGATTTCAAGTTTATTTTAAGCAGTTAGAACTCTGATCAGACTACCAACCCTGAAGCGCTTGGTTTGCACATCACACACTCAGAGACCCCATACAAGAGCACCTGCTTTCCTGGGTTTGTAGCCTATACAAATGGTATGTACTATGTATGTATGTATTTGTTTGGAGTATTGTATTTGCTTTCAGGCTCGGATGAAATTGACACATCTCTAAGTCATTACGTGATATTATAAGTACCTAGTGGCTTATATCAAGAATGTTCCATAGTCCAGTCACGTGTTACAACTTCACAGCAATAAAAGAGTAACTGTTTCAACACAATGACTTCCAAGTAAGTACATTTAGCTGGTGAAATAAGACATGTGCACACATTTACTGCAGGTCTAGCTATTCCATGCATAGATTAGTGATGCACAACATGTTTTAAATGCTATATTGATGCCCATATGAAGATGGGCATGTGTATATTATGTGTTGCATGGTAAACGTGGCCTACCTGCCAATTGTATGCAGGGGCGGATCCAGGAATTTGCTAAGAGGGGGCACACAGGTAGAAGTTCGAAGCATGAGTTTTCTAGGGGGTCTGGGGGCATGCCCCCCTCCATGAAAATTTGAAAATGCAACGTTCTGATTTGAATTTAGTGATAATTTTGACTGAAATTTGTTGATAGTTCAAACACTGGAAGATACTGAGTTAATAACCAGAATTAGTGTAAAGGCCTAAACTGCTCCCTAAGGAAATTTTGAAAATTTAACATTCTGAGATTGAATTTAGTGGCAATTTTAACTGAAATTTGTTGATAGTTCAAACACTGGAAGATAATGAGTTACAGGGAGGGCTGAAGCCCCCCCCCTTAATATTTAGGCTTTACTTGATCAATATGCTGAGTATTATAATGAAATTTTGTCTTAGCATAATTATATGATCACTAATAATACAAATACTCATAAAACCACCTTATAAACATCTTTCCAAGGTATTATCAGTGGATTTATGCTAAAGTTTATGCAACAAGGACTCGGATCAGCATTGGACGCGTACAAGATTGAGATACTCTAATAGAGCAGTCAGCTAAGTACTCTAATAGAACATTCACTGGAAACGTGTAGTTGGTTCTGTTATAGAATTTTTCCAAATCTGCCTGCACCTATACATACAATGAAGTGCATTGGTCTGTTTAAAGGGCTTCATTCATCTACTTGTGTAGTTAATATGTATGGCAATACTTAATTCAGGTACACAATTTCCATTGAAAATGCTCTCAGATTCAATCTTGAAATTTCAAAAAAATTTTCCACTTTCAACATTCTTATTCTAACATGCACTGCACCTATTCAGTGTTGTGCAATTGTGAGAGGGGTGCATCATGTACTTGGTTGTCTGTACCTACCCAAACTTTTCCATTAGCAAAATGCTTCAGAGAGCCATACCTATAATCTAAAGGCAGTATATAAAATATCTAAAGGTATGAATTTTATGTGGAAATGTCTCCAAATTGCAGTATTTTAGCATCTATTTTTCAAAATTTTCCTGGGGGGGGGGGGGGGCATGTCCCCAGACCTCTCTAGTTCCAGCATGCTTTGCACACCTCTACCCAAGAGATTAGTTAGCCCCCCCCCCCCCCCCCCCCCCCCCCCTTTTATAAATCCTAGATCTGCCCCTGAGTTAAAACCAGAATTAGTGTAAAGGCCCAGGCTGCTCCCTAAGAAATTTTGAAAAATTAACATTCTGAGATTGAATTTGGCGACAATTTAACCAGAGAATCAGTTTGAACTGCTCCTTAATGAAATTTTGAAAACTTGACATTGTGAGATTGAATTTGGTAGCAATTTTGACTAAAATTTGTAAATGTTTATGAAAATTCAATGCTGGAAGCTACTGAGCTGTTAGTAGCTATAAAGTCTATAAAGAAATTTTGAAAATCTTGAGAATGATTTTGGCTAAAATTAAGTTGAAATTTTTAGAATTAGCATAAGGCGTATGAGCATCACAAAAACTTAAGATATAGATAATCTAATCAAAAACAGCCAAGCTGTAAAAAAAGGAGTGCGGCCCTTGAAAAAGCTATGGTGAAAAAAGGTGTGAAATCCAAAGTGGCAGCCAAGAAATGGCTGTGATGGTAGGTTAATGGTAAAAATTTTAATAATGACAATTCAGGTGAATTTGGTGCCACTTGGTCAATTGGTCAATTGGCATACTGCAATTTGGAGACATTTCCACATAAAATTCATAATATTTTCTGCCTGTAGATATTTTATATACTGTATGCCTTTAGATTATAGGTATGGCTCTCTGAAGCATATTGCTAATGGAAAAGTTTGGGTAGGTACAGACAACCAAGTACATGATGCACCCCTCTCACAATTGCACAGCACTGAATAGGTGCATGTTAATGTTGAAAGTGGAATATTTTGAAATTTAAACAATACAAGACTGAATCTGAGAGCATTTTCAATGGAAATTGTGTACCTGAATTAAGTATTGCCATACATATTAACTACACAAGTAGATGAATGAAGCCCTTTACAATGCACTTTATTGTATGTAAAAATTCCATAACAGAACCAACTACATGTTTCCAGTGAATGTTCTATTAGAGTAGTTAGCTGACTGCTCTATTAGAGTATCTCGATCTTGTACACCTCCAATACTGATCCAGGTCCTTGTTGCATAAACTTTAGCATAAATCTACTGATAATATCTTGGAAAGATGTTTATAAGGTGGTTTTATGAGTATTTGTATTATTAGTGATCATATAATTAGGCTAAGACAAAATTTCATTATAATCCTCAGCATATTGATCAAGTAAAGCCTAAATATGAAGGGGGGGGGGGGGGGCTTCAGCCCCCTAATCCACCCCTGGTATGGGCATGGGGCCAGCTGTTGCAACTTGCTGTGTCTGCCTATAATAATGTGCAGATACTGTAACAGTAGGCCATTCTGGATGCCAAGACAAAGTCTCAAGGTTATTCTGTTTCCTAGGTTGGCGGGCCTGGGTTTACTTAACAAGCGCTTCCTTAGCAGTGCATAGCAACGTAATTGAACGAATTACAAAAGTTTCATGAATTACAAAATACGAGAATTAGCTAGCAATATTATTACACAACCCAAAATTACCCTATTGGTTAAAACAATAAAATAGTAATACATAGTTGGTTAATTCATAGTAGTATACACTATCTATGATTCCAGATGAGTTAGCTAGCTGCATGGTGCCTGTGGTTTTTAGAAGTAGCACAACATCAACTTGTTTACACAGTACATTTCAACTGCATGAAAAGATGGTATCATGCCTCAAACATTCCCAACCTATATGTCTAAGTCTTTATTTTAGCACCTTAGGTTATTCATCCACAAAGTGGTTATGTGGTTTAAAATAGTATTACTACAACCAGTAAAACCCACTAAACCCACAATCGATGTTTGCAAACCCCTGTGTAAAAGTAATGTAGTGAATGTAGATCTGTCTTCCTTCACCTATTAGGTGTACATACCAGAGTGATATATATTACTTATACCATGGCCACTCAGGAGTTTCCTGATATATGCTTGCACCCTCAGGCTTGGGCATATATATCAGGCAAATCCCTCGTGGCCATGATACAACTATTAAATATGCATGCGTGTTGTGCATGTGTGTGCATACATACCATTGACATTAAAGAGTTATTTGCCATGTTACTATCTGGACTAGGTCTGATATAGAAGAACAGAATGGGCAATGTGAACAATCCAACTATAAAGCTGATCTCAAGTGCAACTGCCAATCTGTATAAGGCAACTCTCAGTCTGCTCTTAAGATGAAATCTTGAAGACGTAGCAGGCTTTTTATTTTCCTCAACAATTAGATCAATTGCATGGACATTAGTTGCAGCAACATTCTCACTAAAACTGTTTGTTTCACAATTGGAATTGTACACAACAAAAGTTTGTGTAACAGCATGATGGTTTATGAAGTTGATTGCAGTGAGACTGTCATTTTCAGCAATGGTACTTATAGTCAGTTTGACTTGCAACTGACCTTCACTATGCACCTCTGGATCAAGCTGGGCTGTATCCTCTAGTGTAGAACTGTAAACATATAGCACATGTAAACTAACTACCTTGTTATATTAGTCAATTATAATCATAGGGTATATTACTGCTGCAGGCTACTTGTTAGTGCTTTAAATTATATATGCTTCATGGATCTGCTATGTAACCTGATAAGCTAGTTTTCATGTTTATCCACTCCCATTATACCATGAATTGTGAGTTACATAGCTACCAAAGCTACAACCATTTGATGTATAATTTTGTTGATGATGATTGTACCTGGCAACATGTGCTATTTAAATTAGAAGTTACATAAACATCACAATAGTACAGTTATAATCCGTCTCAAGCCCACTCATTTATTAGGCATTTGACAAAAATCTAACTGGCAGTAATTTTTGGACTAAAGTCATTTATTAAGTTTTTAATATTTTTTGTAGCTACGGATACGTATGTTTAAACATAGAAAGTGGGATCCAAATAATAGATGCTATAAGTTGAGATTAAGACAAAAATGGCAAGAATGTAAAATTCCTATGACTACTTATACAATACTTAACTATAACATAACAATGAATAATATAAGAGGGGAGGTCTATCATGAATAAAGGTACAGTAACAAGGATGTAAAAAAATTTGCTTGACTGCAGTGAAGAAAAGCTAGGGTAATTATTGGATTGAGTTATGTACCTGGGATCTTGTGACATAGAGTTGAACTGTTATTGCAATAGGGAGTGCCAATAAGTGACAATTGTAACTTCTCACTACTGCACTACAAGGCAATGAATATATTGATAGCTTGCATTATGGCAAATCAAAGGAAGTTAATATCCCATTACTGTTAGCATGAACCTGAAACATAGTCCATTCTGACTAACACATTTAAAGGTATTTGTAACAGTGAAAGTTCTAATTTTTTTTGACACCTGCAGCTGTCTAATAAGGCCAAACACAACACTGAGATCCAAGCAGTGCAGTGTAAAAGGAAAACCTGCCGAATTTGCTAAGTAATGTATATACTTTGCAGTATTCCTCAAGAGAAATTGGTTACAGATGTCAATGCATTTACTTCAAATTTACTGTTAGTTCCTAGATTAGTTAAATATCAAATTTGTTCTGGATCATTTCGGTTTACTAATGATGTACCTTTGTGTAGCTAATGCTTTAGTGAAGCATAAGTAACCTAAAGGTGCTGAAGCAGTGATCCAAGTTGGCACTGTTGCTGAAAAATCAAGACACCACTGAGCCTGATGCATTCAACAGAGCAATGATTCAAGCTGTAACTGTCTCATACATGGCATTTGCACATTGCAAGTGAAAAGTTTAAGTTGAATGCAGATTCCTATGCTACAGGAGGATCCAGTCACTATTGGATCTGAGATGATATTCTGCATCCCACAGAGCTTTTGATTTCAAGAATTTCACTCCCTGTATCAATAGGCTTTATAGCCTTCTGACAGGTCATAGATGCACTTGCTTTTATAAGACAAAAGTGCTTTACATGCTAGGCATGCATTATAGACCTTGAGTAGTTTACAAAAGCATACTTGCTATAACTCATACATTTTCTAAATATTACATGACATCAAAATTGAATGCTGTTTTAAACATTATTGGTATTAAGAAAGGTGAGCCATGCAGTTGGTTGTCTTCTGGCACTTGTGTAACCTACATTGATTCTCTCCAAACTTTTAATCTGTGGTTCTTTAAGCATATTCACACACAAGGAACAATGTATTACATTACTGTTGTTGTTGTGTGAGATTTAGCACCTTTCAAAACACTCCAACATCATGCACTGTAGTTACTAATAAATTGAAACAGTACCACTGCATTCTCTTAGTGAGACTCATCCTATAGTATCAGATGAAGCAGCCAAAAAATTACACAGCAGTCACTGTATAAAGATCTGTTTCTGGTGAGAAAGGCACAACAACTTTCAAGCCAAGTATTTTGATTACAGTCAACTATAATATTATACATCTATCTCATTTATTGCCTCAGCATGTCCTTTTACTATTGATTAATTGTTAAGCCATAGAAAAGCAAATGTAAGTTGTTGAACAGAGCATGCCTTATCATGCATATAATGGCACATTTTAATGTTCTTATAATTGTATAGTCATTTCTTATACTATGCATCTTCCAAGTACAGGAATAGTGTTCTGTACACATATGCAGTTCACTGTACTAGCCCAACTGACCATGATGTTACAAAGTCAATAGTCTCACACAGCCATGCAGCTTCTTTTGTTAAGGGTCAGGAAGAAAAGGTCTAGTGAAATGAATTCCCATACAACATGACTATGACACTGAAAAGAAAAGTGATCTGGTTGCATGGAACTATGCAAATTAAAGCCATGAATATCCCAAGATATAGTACATGCCGGGGTGAATATGAACCTATAGTTTATCATGTTTGCATAGCTACATACACATGTACCTACGCATGGTCTGTAATTTCAGAGCAAAAATGTGACCTGGTCTGACAAAGGCTGTTTCCAGTAAGGCTTGACAACTCATAATTGACTTGTCAAGGCAGCCTAGCAGTTACAACTACTTACAACTGTTGCATAGCACAGTTGTGTGGTAAAGTTTCAAATAGATGCTAACTGTATGGCAGAAAAAGCTACGGCTTAACAAACTGGAAAGACCACAAAACTAGTTTTGTCAGACCGGGGGGGTCACAAATATATATATTTAAATGATAGTTATGTAGCTAAGTTTTATCTGAGGCTCAGCTGCATTCTTGTGATTACTGCAAGTCAATTAGAGTATTGTATTATTGTATTGTTATTTTCACTTTTCCCATGGTAAATTGTTGTGTACATTAACTGATAATAGCTGGTGAATGGTGCATGTTAATAGCCTCAAATGTTGCATTGGTACAATGTACACCACATTTACCACCAATTAAGTGATTTACTGGAAATTTTGGGGGCATGAACAGACTTTAATTATCACTACCGGCACAAAATGGTGTAGAGTATGTAAACTTCATTGCTAGTACTAAATGATGCATAACAAGTAAGCTACCTAGCAATAGTCACCGCAACTACAGCTACCATTCACAACCAGAGACAGCATACAAAACTGTCACAGAATATTCATAAAATTGTCCTATCTTTTCATGGATATACTTGTGGCCAGGTATACTTGTACCCAAGCAGTCGGCTGTGCAGTGGTATGAAAATACCATGAAAATCTGGTCTTCATATAGGCATTTCATGCACTATATGAAAGAATCCATGGTAGCTATATACCCCATGAAATGACTTTCATGCATGATACATTTTGTGGGGGTAATATTATTCATGGAAAAGAGACATAATAGACATTTCATGGCATACTACGTATACATGCATGGTTGCGATTTTTTGTAAAACTGCTCATGATCATGCTGATTCATGCACGTCAGTATAGTGAGTAGCTCGCCCAGAGTAGCTATACATACTTTTCACTGAACTATAGCTATTTTCATGACACTCACTGCTCGACTAGTTATACGCTGTTAAAAATAAAAAGAGTAACCACCACTCTGAAGAGTTCCCAGTGTAGGGAGGATTTAACACCCCATGGAGAGTAACCAACACTTTAAAGAGAATAAACATTACTCTGAAGAGTAAGTGACACCACCTTCAGAGCATGTGTTACTCCCCAGTTACTCCTTTAGAGTAATGGTTATTCTCCAGGGGTGTTAAATCCTCCCTACACTGGGAACTCCTTGAGAGTTGTGGTTACTCTTCATTTTAACAGTGTAGTTATAAACTTCAGTCACCACTGTAATTATGATCTCATTTGGCTGCCATACAACATCTAATTGTGGCCAGAATCATGAATTAGCTAGCTACTAAGAGCCAACTTAGAATTCAGGGTGATTCATTGGTTGACTCGTGAAACTTATCAGTGTAGCTATACTGAAGCACTGCAAAAACCATGACACATCTACTGTGTATAATTGTAGCTACTATACACATATGTCTGTATATATAGAAATGATATGGCCTGTGGTTGTGTGTCTGAAGTGTGCTGCCGGCAGCAGCCGAGGATTCTATAGTGACCCGCCACATTTACAGCGTTCACTTACTTTGATGACGTGTTGCCACTGACCTCGAGCGGCATGTTGGCTGCTGAGCTATCAGATGATCAGTGCGAAGTTGATGCGTCCGCAGCTCTCCGGCTCCCGGCTGATCAAGTTGAGTCTGTGTACGGCCGGTCCGCTTCTTCAGTTTCAACAGAACCTCGTAACTAGTTGTCTATAAAACTCGGGAGCATATACAGATAGATGATATAAATCAATCGAGTGGAATAGAGTGAACGGAATGAATAATTATAGTATACATGGCGCCGCCCGCACTTTCGCAAAAGTATGGCTTGCGTTGCACGCAGCCATACACAAGTTGCCAGTACCATAGATAGCATACGGCGCTTCGCGCCCTCTACAATCTATGCCAGTACCAGACCACTTCCCCCAGCACGGCGCGTAAGCAGGAGCCGTTCAAGGAAAAAAATTCCGGTGGCTTGGCCACGCAAGACTATACTATTAGTAGCTATAACCTTTTCAGGGGGTAGATGCAAAAGGTGATTATGATTATTATTATTATTACTGAGCAGTCAGCCCTGCTGGTGTGCTCAGATTTGTCCAAATACATGCACAATCAATATGATTGTAGGTTATTTATCTCATTGTTATATAGTTAGCCACTATACACATGATTTTTGTACATTATAGCGTTGTACCCTTGATGGGTTTTGCTAATCAACAAATAAATAAATGCACTTGCGTCCGGGATCAAGACTTTTGATCACCCCCTTGATTGCTAGATTTCACTCAATGGCTTGAACTTTAACCGTATAGCTAGCTAACCGTGATCTATAGCCGATTTCTATAACATCCAACTAAAGAAATATGAATTAACAGTATGATCATGACATAAAGGTGGTCTTTCAAAATACGTGGTCACTAATACAAGTTCCACTGTACTTTATTTATTTATTTATTATTGTTTTGCAGTACATAAAATTCTACTGAAAGCCACTGGCAAGTGCTGCCAGTGACTCACTACATAAAACAAAATTAATTATAAGTAATTAGTCACAATAGTACTTCATATATTGGCGATGGTGACGTTGTTGAACAGTGGCAGCAAGGACAAAGGTAATGTAAACTATGAACATTACTATATCATTAAATTGCTGTATGAAATGATCCCACATGAAGTTGTAGTGTTTGTGTTTAATGGTGTTTACTTGGACACCTTCATTGCATAGGCGGCGGAAAGGGGGGAGGGCCCTCAGAATGATATCACACCGAAATTATCTTTCTTGGAGTGGGGCTGAAAACCGTGATAAAGATCGAGATACTCTAATAGAGCAGTCACTCTAATAAAGTAGTCAGTGTGTAGCGAGCTATGTAAGGATTTTTATGCAGCTTATCAGCTAGAAATGGTAGCTGGTGAGGTGGAAAGCTCTTGTCAGTTGGTTGTGACTTTTTTTCTTTTTTTTTGGTCTCACCTTACCAAACTATAGAAATAAGTCCAGCCCCCCCTCATATCTACTACTTCCTCCGCCGCTGCTTCATTGTGTAAGACAAACATAGTGGATATTTCTAACTAGACATTTATAAGGTAGAAACTAAGGCAAGTCGGTAGCTGCGGAACCAGTCAGTGGCGGATCTAGAAATTTTCAGAGGGGGGTTTCAGATTCCACTCAACTTCAGCCTAGCTGTAAGTCGAAGACCAAAAAAAAAACGTCACAACCTGCTCTTCAACGCCATTTCAAAGGAAAAAGTGAAAGTTTCGCCAGAAAAAAGTCCTACTATAACACACTACGTATAACTCGTGGTGATTCACGACGAGTCGTTAATAAATTTGGGGCGCGCGCTATTCTCAGAGGGGTTTCAGCTGAAACCATTGCAACCCCCTGCATCCGCCCACTGCCAGTGGTACAGTGGTTACGAGTATGGACCATGAGTACGGATGCTAGGGTTCGAGCCCCAGCAGAGGCAACTTTTTTTCGCTTTCTTGGGTTTTTGTACAAGTTGTTTTTTTTTTAATGCACGTAACATTCTCAGTATTATGGACCTTGTGCGTGCCAAAGCGTGGTCTGGCGGCAAAAAGTTGCTACGGCTTCAAGTTTCACGATAGTTTACGAGAAAAGTGAGGGCAAAAGTATTTTATTTTTTATTAAGGTCTGTAGGACACCTGGTCCTACAGCCTGCTCAAAGACTTTAGCTACTTAAGATGTGTTTGAAAAGTTGGAGAAAGGAGAAAAAATCCATGACTGGACCTAGGTAGCCTCGAACCTGCAGCCATCCGATTTATGCTCGAACCGGCGCTTACAGGAGTCTACCAGGTGGTCAGGATGTTTTCTCCTTGTTATTTTCATGTAATTATATCCATAGGAATTCTAGAGAGTAACTCATTATCTCTAAGTACCCCAAGTAGAACCAAAAATAATAATAATAAAAGTATCGAGCGTTCTATTGCAAAAACCTTCCCTATATAGGCGGAATAACTCGCCATGCAGCAAGTAGCTATGTTATATACTTTTACCCAGTAACTTACTTATACCAGCGCTACTCTATATTTTAGCACAATTCCTTAAAAACATTTCGTAGGCATAGAATGCGTACGCGAGTGCGTACGTTTTTTGCCTTCAAAAAATGGCGGATGCGTTATTTTGATGATGTAATAAAGTGCCACGCCTTGGCGCGCACATGGTCTATACCCTCTACTGCCGGGAAAATAGCCGGTGTAACAGTGCAACCGCGGTACCGGCTCTATATAACCTGCCTAAGACACCATCATACAGCAGTAACAGACCACTGCATGCCATGCACAGCATATTTACTTATACAGTGGAACCTGCCTATAATGGTCATCTTGGGACCAGATCAGGGGCGTAGCTAGCCAGAAGGTGATGGAGGGGCAGGCATGCCCCCACGAAACGCTCAAAATCACGCTACCTGCTTGCCACGCCGTCACTTTTATTCAGTAAGAATTATAAATGATTGGAATGGACTCCCATATGACTCAGTTAATGTTCATTCAACCAATTTGTTTAAGACACACCTAGATAGATTTTATTATGATTACCAGTATGATATTGTATAGTTATTTTTGTAGTAGTTTGATTGTATAGATCAGGTTTTTACAGGCTTTGCCTCCTTACCTGTACCCCCAATAATAATAATAATAATAATAATAAAATCATTCATAATTGCAAAAAGGCTAATGACCCAATGGTGGGCTAGCCAACATACGGTGTTGTATTATTACAGCTCACACAACTAGCTACGTAACTACTTCAGTATTGATTGCTTATCTTTTATCAATGATTCATTCGTCGAGCATCATCGCACGTGCCACAACTGTACTCCAACAAATTCATCCAGTCCGGTAGAACTATATTCATTTGTTAATATTTTAGTGCTAATACAAGTTACTTTACGTTTGCCACAGCTTGTGTTGCAGTCCTAGCACACTGCTGAAAGGATGACATGTTCACTCACTTCACTCGGCGAAATTCAAATGCCAAGTATTGCATGAAATCCCACCGGCCTTTCTTGCTAGCAGAACTTGTAAGCTTGTGACTGATCCAGGCCCGTAGCCAGGGGGTTCTGAAGAACCGTCCTCTTGGAATAGGCCGACTACACTGGCAGCACTGCCGTACGAAGATCTAGTGTGATCGACTCGAGAAAATAAACTTGGTACATTTAACACTTTATGACCTCACAGGCAGTAGGTTCTTAGCGTCATCTGGTTTCCTTTGTCACTTGTGAGCTGTGACTCCTGCCGCGGCAAGGTCCTTTGAGCGGGTCACTCTTTAGATTTGAAATGCTCTATCACGTGAGTAATCTAGGCAAAAGATAGAAGTGTGTCTCTAATATTTTCGTTCGGTGAATTCACGAGCGAGTTGATGTTGTGTGTGCGCTTTCACTGGCAACCCCTGGTGGTACCGCGTAGTAGCGCACATAATTTATAGTAATTTGCGTGTCCGTTTAATATTGGTAAGCTTGTGACGGAGGTTTTTAAAAAACCACTACGGTGATGGGGGGGCAAATGCCCCCCCTTTCCCCCCCTTGGCTACGCCTCTGGACCAGATATATCTGGCCTTTATATACAGGTGGCTGTTTTAGAGGAAACCTGTATAAGGTGGTCAGCAGCATTTAGTGGTTATGGCCGTTATAAATGAGTGATTATTATTAAGAGGCTCGCGCCAGCCGCAATGCAGTAATATTTTAGTACAGAAAGGACAAGGTGAGCTTGTTATGAATGTTGGTTATAGCTATTGAATACGTTTAAGCAATGAAGCCTGATAATTATATAGTATTCATTGAAAGGCAGGAAGTGTGATAATTGTGCATTAATTGAAACATAGATAATTAACTAATTATCTATGATTGAAATGGTGCCGTGGTGCCAGACAGTTGGCTTAACAAGCCACCATAAAAGGTAGCGACCGCTATATGAGGAGAAAGTTATGTATACAGTGATTCAGAGACGAATTCTTAGTTGGCCGTTATACGCGTTAGACAGGTGACCGCTTAATGCAGACAACAATGCATACATTTGTATGGGAAAATATTTAGGACCTCGTGTCCATGGCCGTTATGTAGAGGTGACCGCTTAATCCAGGTGACCGTACCACAGGTTCCACTGTATATAGCTATATCTCTTGAACCTGTTGTGGTGGTCCGGACCATGCATGACCCAGTTATTATTCTCACTAAAATATTAGGCAAGCTAAACAGAAAAAAATAGCTATTATAAGATTCCACAATTTATGCATTACTTGAAAGACCAATCAACGGTCTTCAATCAGTGAAAATTATATTTTAAGATACTATGGTCTATAGATGGTATATATGAGATCAAAATTGTACCAACTGACTGGTCTATTAGAGTATCTCAATCTTATTATTATTATTATTATTATTATTATTATTACTGTGTAAACCTCACAGGGAGTAAATAACACAGATAATGGTACATCTACCACTCTGTAATTACAGAGTGGTAGATGTTGAAACACAACATCAAGCTTGATTTCGTTAATTTTGTTCATCACATGGTTTTACAGGTACATGTTGTTTGGAGTTGGCTGACTTCACTTGTTGCTTTGGAAAGTAGCTGCTTCCCTCAGAATTATCTTACCATGCTTGATTCTATAACGTTTTCCTTCCTTGTTAAGATTAGCTAGTTCTGCACAAAGTTGTTTGCTCTTTTGTTGTTCTAGTGGAGTCAAGTCAGGTGTGATGAAAGTTTTGGTGACGTGTGATGGGTGCTCTTTGCTTCTCAGGTTCCATCGATTGCGAAGGATGGTGAGTGTTTCTTCTCTAGAAGAGAGTGATACCTTGATTAGCCTGGGTTTATTACCTTGTTTTCCAATACGTATAGCATTAGTGATAGAAGCTGATACACCAATATACTGGCTGAATAAAGTGGTTAGATTCGGATGTCTTCTTTTTTTCTGGCATGTGCTTCTGTTAAGTTTGATTCGGGAACATTATGTACAATCAGGTTTTGTCTCCTCTTTTCCTTTTCTTTTTCTTCCAATATGATGTCAGCAGTCATCGAAGCAATAGATTTGACAGATAAGGGATGTTTGCTGGAGAGTCAAGTAGAGAGCTCTTGTTTGGGTGGCTGACTACTTACTGTAGAGACATTATCCAAATCTTCTACATCATGGCAGTTTAATTGGTAGGACAGGTCATTTATTGTCTCAGCTAAACTATCAATCCTGTTGGACAAAGTATCCTGTACTGATTTTAATTTGTTTTCAATAGTAGTACAAGCTTCTTTAGTTTTGTCATAGGTGATAAGAGCAGTAGGAAGTTTATTGATACACTCACAACAAAAAAATACAATGTTTTTGAGAAGGTCCCAAAGGTCAACACTTATCCTTGCACAACTTCGGTGCTGATGTCTTTCACACCACACACACACTAGATAGTCATTGACAATTGGTCTATCACAAGTAATACAAGTATCACAATCGTTGATTGGTGTGGTTTCAGGTGAAGTCAAGTAGTGCTCGCGGTCGCGCCTGATTCCTCTAATTACTGGCATGGAAACAGCAAAAAACTTATCACTTCCTCGTCTCTGGAGTTGAATCGAGTTAAACCATACGTTAAACCAACAAACCAGTCACTTTTTTGGTCAAAGAAGAGATCGAGTCAGTTGCCAACCACTCCCGTGATCACGTGATCAAACTTTTGCAACAATTACAAAAAAAAGAAATTCCCTAGGTGTCATGTGATCTAATTTTTTTTATTTTCATAATTAAAATCTGTGCAAAATCGGGTCGGTCGGACAACAATTTTTCAATAGGTATACAGTTCAAACTTACAGCCAATTTTGTAACATAAGATGGCATGAAAATATTTGCAATATTTTTAGTCATAAATCAGAAACCTTGTGGTATATTGGGCTTAAAATTGTATGGGTTACGAGCACCACAAACACACTAAGTTTCACACTAACATTACCCTAAATTCCTCGATAATTTGACATGGAATGACCTAAAAGCCATTACTGATTGTTCAGATTGACCCGACAGTGATGTCAGGAGACTGAAAATACCAACAATAGGTAGCTAGATGTTACACTCAATGTAAATGATATTTCCAGTGAAAACAGTTTGTTGTGAGCATGCAAGTCACAATTTATACCAAGATAAATTAAAAAAGAAAATACTTCTATAACAACGTAACCAAGTAATCTTGTGTAGATGGAGCAGCCCTATCTCACTATTTTCAAATTCAAATGTAGCTATAAAGTGTGATATAACTATTATGTACACTGTAGTAATTTCATGCAATTAAGACTTCAGATTAAAAATAGCATATATCTTAACTATCTCTTATATATACATCAACTGCAAAAAGTTTGTAAGTACATGTGTGTGTATGTGCATGTACGAGCTTGGCTCCAGCATGTGTAGTGCATACTGAATTACCTGTGTGCATAAATTATGTAACTTTACTATTTTTAAACACAGACTATAACCATCAAAAAGTCTAGGGGTGCCTAGCTATGTTGTGTCACTCTATATAGCACCTTATACAGTTACAGTTAGGGGTCAACTGAACTATAATGTACATGCATGTGTATAGCATTAATGATTCTGTTACTAATAAATGATTAAATCATATGTACTGCATGCATAGACCATACATTTATTGCTGTATGCCATTGACTATTGCTAAGTAACTAAATCAACCATGGACACCAACAGCTATGTATAATCATATCCATCATGTAAGTCCATTAACTGTAACTGGCATGCATCATTAATATAGCCATGCTTGGGTCATGCAGGTGCTCAGTTCCAGTTATATCACTGGCATTCTTTGCAATAAACTCATGCCAATTACCAAGAGGATAATAATCAATCAATCAACTGAATATTTGCAATAAACTGAACACTGGATCATCAATCTTGAGGAAGTATTATAGTTAATTATTCATCAGTCACAATATTAAATATAGGTAGAGCTAATACAGTCCTAACACCTTGCTTGTTAGGATAGGTAAAATTGATTCACAGTTTATATATTGTCAAGGATTTTTTTTAAAAGCACGAGGCTGCTTGGTGCTTTTTTGTTTTTCATTATGGGTGTTGAAATGTGTAAAACCTTAGAAGCTATATGCATTTCAGCTGATTTGCTCACTATTTTATTGAGCTAAAACAGTAATTATACTAAATATACAGTCAAGTTGGAAGGGAGACACTGGGAATAGTGGGGAAGGATGAATACAGGGTAAAGGGGGAAAAGTGGGAACTGGTAGGTACTAGTGGATTGAATGAAGAGATAAATGGATGGAATAGTGTGTAGCATTCAAGTCAGAAGTCAGTTCGTAAATAGATAGATCTGGTCCAGAAAGTGCTAAAGGTCTACTACTAACTGTAGGCGGATGATAAAGGGGCAATTCTAACAGGTAGTGAGCTCGATACAATTCACTGATTTAGCTATGGTCACTACCACACATATATATATATATATATAACCATTGGATAAGTAACTATAATGGAGCATCACTGCTGGTTTACTGCATATGAAATTACACCGAATCTCTTGAGTACTAAAATGAGAAAGTCTGCTAATTATAAGCTATAAGTACCCAGCACTCATGTCCCAGATTTTCTGTAAGATATGAACACATGTACACACACTACAAGAAATTCGACACTGCTTTATTAGAGAGTTTTGATGATATTTAAAAATATTTCTCTTCTGTTGTCTTAGCAGGAAACCTTATACTTGTAATTCCTTAACAGGTGGTCAGCTAGCAGCTTATCTAGCTAACGAAAGCCATATAAGTGTCAAAATATATTCATAAGAGGTCTTGAGAAGGCACATTGAATTTCTTCGCAAGGCATTTTTTTAATATTGCAATGAATAATATTATCTATATGTCAGCTTACATTACACTATAAGAGGAATAAATAGCAGAGATCAATAACACTTGCCTTTACTCTGATGCAGTTTTAAAACTCTCTAATAGAGCATTCAATAATGACCTCAATTTCTTGTAATGAGGTGCCCATGGAGTAAATTATGAGTTACAACCTATAGACTCACATACGTATGCATTAATGCAGTCTGGCTCACTTGTACCCGACTGTTCTATTAGAGTATTTAAAGTGAAAGGGTTGAGAATCATTGGACTTTCGCTACCTTTTTACTCCTCTATCTGCAAGCTATATGGTATTAATCTGCATAATGAAAATTATGGAGCAATCTTATAATACCTTGTTGGTGGTGATGATAAACAGTGAATTAACTTTGCCTGGCCTCAACTACCTATAATATGTAGCTGTTACCAACGATGTCACTATAGTCAAACTTATTCACTGATTTCAATACATCCACTTATTTTATGAGGCAACGCCTGTCTATATTGTCTTGGACTATATAAATAGTCCAATAGAACACATGCAATACTTGTGCAGAGTCTGTAAGTATGACAAATCAAAAGAAAAGACATAAGCCACAAATCATAATTATATATATATATAATACAGTGGAACCTCCCTTATCCAGACCTCTATTATCCAGGAACCTCCATTGTCCAGACAGCTCAAAGTAGAGTCATGTCTAATGAAAAAAAGGGAAAAAAACAAGGAAAATTGAAACTTTGGTGCCTATATCTCAGTGGAGCGAATTCAATCAAATAAATTTTGCTGTGTAGCCTCACCTGGTATATAGACAGCTACAATGCAAAATGGTATGCTTTGGAGAAGGGATGATGGGTAGAACTACGCATGCATGAAATTGTGTTTTCTTTCTCTTCCTGTCAATATATGCACTGTATGGCATGCCAGTTTCCTTGGCCACAGGACACACTACTTTGTGTCATGATCAACATCAGAGCTAGTATGCAACCCATGCATATATAGTGTACATATATAGGATACTCTTTGCACAAATAAGTATATGGATTAAATGTTTTGTGGACATACAGTGGCACCTCTTTTAACAAACTCCCCAAATTAAGGACACAATAGGAAAAATCTCCTTAATAAGGACAAACATTGTGCAGGTCTGGTTAACAATTTTTTTTATCTCTGAAAGAGGAAAACCTCTATAATACAGCAAAAAGTGGCCAAAATTCTGGGTCCCAAAATGTCTGTAATAGAGAGGTTCCACTGTAAATTGAAGAAAGTGGTTACTCACTGTACCTCCTCTGAAGGATGGCCGGCCCACCAAGTTTACTTTGTCTAGGGCCCCATATATCTAACTGACTTGAAAAGAGTCCATCCGTGCACGTGCATGTCTAGGCATGTGTGCAATAATTTTGGGAATGAATGGTGGCAAAAAGCATTAGGAATAATTCAGGAATAATAGGATCTAATCCAAAACAGCCAAGCTGTAAAAAAAGTGTGCGGCCCTCAGAAAGGCTATGGTGAAAAAAGATGTGAAATCCAAGGTGGCGGCCAAGAAATGGCTGTGATGGTAGGTTAATGGTTACATTTTAATAACAACAATTCAGGTGAATTTTGTGCCACTTGGTCTTGGCACCAAATTCACCTGAATTGTTGTTATTAAAATTTAACCATTAACCTACCATCACAGCCATTTCTTGGCCGCCACCTTGGATTTCACATCTTTTTTCACCATAGCCTTTCTGAGGGCCGCACACTTTTTTTACAGCTTGGCTGTTTTGGATTAGATTTCAATTCTTTTTGTATTTGTATACCCCAAAGCCGGCCTATGGCCAGCTTTGGGACTTTTTTAACCTATGTTTTTTTCTTTACTACAGGAAGAAGAAAAGATGAAGTAGATGTACTTTAAATATTTTATCAGTAAATGTACAAATTATATATACTGTATAATACATATGTGACTGGATTTGCGAAAAGGGGTCTTCCACACACATCCAATTTGCCAACTTTGACAATTGATAACTTCACATTAGAAAGAACTATTGCCTTGAATTTTGGACAGTGGTGAGCACCACTATAGCTGAATACATGGTGAAATTTTCAGGTTAATATGTTACTTGAACACTGAGTTATGGTCTCCAACGGTTACGGAATTGGATGTGTGTGGAAGACCCCTTTTCGCAAATCCGGTCACATAATATTATATTGATTACAGAAATCTCCATGGTGGTTTCTTTGTAACTGAACACTCTACAAGGTGACTTCTTCTAATTGCTCTCTCTACAGGGTGAATTGTTTGTAGCTGAACGATCTACAAGGTAACTTCTTCTAGCTGATCTCTCTACAGGGTGATGTGTTTGTAGCTGAATTCTGTATAGGTGATTTGTTTGCAGCTGAGCTCTTTACAGAATGGTTTCTTTGTAGCTGAACTCTCTAAAAGGTAACTTCTTCTAACTGATCTTTCTACAGGGCAATTTGTTTCTGGCAGAATTTTCTACAGGGTGATTTCTTTGTAGCTGAACTCTCTACATGGTGGTTTCTTTGTAGCTGAACTCTCTACAAGGTAATTTCTTCTAGCTGATCTCTCTACAGGGAGATTTGTTTGTAGCTGAACTATCTACAAGGTAACTTCTTATAGCTGATCTCTCTACAGGGTGATTTGTTCGTAGTTGAATTCTGTACAGGTGATTTGTTTGCAGCTGAGCTCTTTACAAAATGGTTTCTTTGTAGCTGAACTTTCTCCAAGGTAACTTCTTCTAACTGATCTTTCTACAGGGTGATTTGTTTGTAGCTGAACTATCTACAAGGTAATTTCTTCTAGCTGATCTCTCTACAGGGTGATTTGTTTGTAGCTGAATTCTGTACAAGTGATTTGTTTGCAGCTGAGCTCTTTACAGAATGGTTTCTTTGTAGCTGAACTCTCTACAGGGTGATTTGTTTGTAACTGAACTATCTACAAGGTAATTTCTTCTTGCTGATCTCTCTACAGGGTGATTTGTTTGTAGCTGAATTCTGTACAAGTGATTTGTTTGCAGCTGAGCTCTTTACAGAATGGTTTCTTTGTAGCTGAACTCTCTACAGGGTGATTTGTTTGTAGCTGAAATACATACAAGGTGACTTCTTCTAGCTGATCTCTCTACAGGGTGATTTGTTTGTAGCTGAACTCTCTACAGGTGATTTGTTTGTAGCTGAATTCTCTACAAGGCAATACTTCTAGGTGATCTCTCTACAGGATTCCTTGTTTCTAACTGAACTCTCAACAGGGTGATCTGTTCATAGCTGAACTTTCTACTGGGTGATTTGTTTGCAGCTGAACTCTCTAAATGGTGGTTTCTTTGTAGCTGAACTCTCTACAACGTGACTTCTTCTAGCTGAACTCTCTACAGGGTGACTTGTTTCTAGCTGATCTCTCTACAGGGTGACTTGTTTCTAGCTGAACTCTCTACAGGTGATTTGTTTGTAGCTGAACTCTCTATATGGTGGTTTCGTTGTAGCTGAACTCTCTACAAGGTAACTTCTTCTAGCTGATCTTTTTACACTGCATATTTGTTTGTAGCTGAGTTCTCTACAGGGTGATTTGTTTGCAGCTGAACTCTCTACATGGGAGTTTCATTGTAGCTGAACTCTCTACAATGTGACTTCTTCTAGCTGAACTCTCTACAGGGTGACTTGTTTCTAGCTGAACTCTCTATAGGTGATTTGTTTGCAGCTGAACTCTCTACATGGTGGCTTCTTTGTAGCTAAACTCTCTACAAGGTAACTTCTTCTAGCCGATCTTTCTACAAGGTGATTGAGTTTTTTGCAGCTGAACTCTTTACATGGTGGTTGCTTTGTAGCTGAACTCTCTAAAAGGTGACTTCTTCTAGCTGAACTCTCTACAGGATGATTTGTTTGCAGCTGAACTCTCTACGTGGTAGTTTCTTTGTAGCTGAACTCTCTACAATGTGACTTCTTCTAGCTGAACTCTCTACAGGGTGACTTGTTTTTAGCTGATCTCTCTACAGGGTGACTTGTTTCTAGCTGAACTCTCTACAGGAGATTTGTTTGCAGCTGAACTCTCTACATGGTGGTTTCTTTGTAGCTGAACTCTCTACAAGGTAACTTCTTCTAGCTGATCTTTCTACAGGGTGATTTGTTTGTAGCTGAATTCTCTACAGGGTGATTTATTTGCAGCTTAACTCTCTACAAGGTGACTTCTTCTAGCTGAACTCTCAACAGAGTGATTGATTTTTTTTGCAGCTGAACTCTCTACATGGTGGTTTCTCTGTAACTGAACTCTCTACAGGGTGATTTGTTTGTAGCTGAACTCTCTACAGGGTGATTTGTTTATAGCTGAACTCTCTACAGGGTGATCTGTTCATAGCTGAACTCCCTATAAGGTAACTTCTTCTAGCTAATCTTTCTACAGGGCGATTTGTTTGTAGCTGAGTTCTCTACAGGGTGATTTGTTTGCAGCTGAACTCTACATGGTAGTTTCTTTGTAGCTCTACAATGTGACTTCTTCTAGCTGAACTCTCTACAAGGTGACTTGTTTCTAGCTGATCTCTCTACAGGGTGACTTGTTTCTAGCTTAACTCTCTACAGGTGATTTGTTTGCAGCTGAACTCTCTACATGATGGTTTCTTTGTAGCTGAACTCTCTACAAGGTAATTTCTTCTAGCTGATCTCTCTACAGGCCGATTTGTTTGTAGCTGAACTCTCTACATGATGGTTTCTTTGTAGCTGAACTCTCTAAAAGGTGATTTCTTCTATAGCTGATCTTTCTACAAGTGATTTGTTTGTAGTTGAACTCTCTACATGATAGTTTCTTTGTAGCTGAACTCTCTACAAGGTGATTTCTTCTATAGCTGATCTTTCTAAAGGGTGATTTGTTTGTACCTGAACTATCTACATGATGGTTTCTTTGTAGCTGAACTCTCTACAAGGTAACTTCTTCTAGCTGATCTCTCTACAGGACAATTTGTTTGTACCTGAACTCTCACATGATGTTTCTTTGAAGCTGAACTCTCTACAAGGTGATTTCTTCTAGCTGATCTTTCTACAGGGTGATTTGTTTGTAGCAGAACTCTCTACAAGGAAACTTCTTCTAGCTGATCTCTCTACAGGGAGATTTGTTTGTAGCTGAACTCTCTATACATGATTTGTTTGCGGCTGAATTCTCTACATGATGGTTTCTTTGTAGCTGAACTCTCTACAAGGTAACTTCTTCTAGCTGATCTCTTTACAGGGTGAATTGTTTGTAGCTGAACGATCTACAAGGTAACTTCTTCTAACTGATCTCTCTACAGGGTGATTTGTCTGTAGCTGAACTATCTACAAGGAAACCTCTTTTAACTGAGCTCTGTACAGGGTGAATTGTTTGTAGCTGAACTATCTACAAGGTAACTTCTTCTAGCTGATCTCTCTACAGGTTGATTTGTTTGTAGCTGAATTCTGTATAGGTGATTTGTTTGCAGCTGAGCTCTTTACAGAATGGTTTCTTTGTAGCTGAACTCTCTACAAGGTAACTTCTTCTAGCTGATGTATCTACAGGGTCACTAGTTTGTAGCTGAATTCTCTACATGGTGGTTTCTTTGTAACTGAACTATCTATAAGGTGACATCTTCTAGCTGATCTTTCAACAGGGTGATTTGTTTGTAACTGAACTCTCTGCAAGAAAACTTCTTCTAACTGATGTCTGAACAGGGTGAATTGTTTGTAGCTGAACTCTCTACAGGGTGATTTGTTTGTAGCTGATCTCTATACAGGTTACTTATTTCTAACTGATCTCTTGAATTCTGTTCAGGGTGACTGCTCTATTAGGATGACTGCTCTATTAGGATGACTGCTCTATTAGAGTATCTCGATCTCGCACTTGCTACACCAAGTTGGATTTCGTGTTATAACTCCGTGGCTTTAAGTCTGATTCTTCTACACCATTGAAGATCCTTTCTAAGATGATAACTCCATCTGTACAGCAATTTTCAAAGCATTACCACAAGCGGTTTATCTGGTAGGCGTGGCAAGCATAATAATAATAATAATAATAATAAATTTAGCTAATCTCGATTGCGTAATTGTTACACACTGTTGATTTTTTCGCTGTATCTTCCTGGTTTTTAGCTCGATTTCTTTCAAACCACAAAAGGTTTGAGGTTCAATAGTTAACCTATTCACCCACCGATTTTCAGCTTCTTCCCATACGCGGTTTACCCTGTAGGCGTGACAACATATTGGTGTTATTTTTCGTGCATAATCGCTCATAACTCTTTGCCTGTTTATGGTATTCCAGCCAAAGTTGGTACAGAGATGCGCCTTTATATCCCCCTTCTGTGTGCCAAATTTCAATGCAATCGGATAACACGTTCGCGTTTTATAGCAGTTTTTGTAAGTGTGCGAAAAGAGGAAGAAAAATAAGAAGAAAAAAAACGAAGAAACTAAGCCAATTTTTGAAGTCGCATATCTCAGGAATGCCTGAAGTGATTTCGCTCAAATTTGGAATGTGGAGTACTGAAGTTGGAGGGAATGTACACAGCAAAATTTGTCTTGTTTCATCAAGGCAGCACAGAGCTACGGAGGTGCGAAAATTGCGTTTTCTTTCTTCCTGTCAATATACTCACGGGGTTGCGCGCCGGCTTCTTGGGCCGCACGACACACTACCGTGTGTCTTGATGTCAGATCTTCAGCAATATTTAATTTAAAAATTCCATATTTTCCATGAAGTATCAGAAAATGTGCATTGTCAACATTGCTAGCACACAATCAGATGAAAGATTGATAGGTACAGTCACCCAATTCATATGTGACTGTAAAATTAGGGTATCTCAATCTTGATGCATGGTACGGTATTAAATTTATGCTTGCAGATAATCATGCAGAAGAAATTGTATGCATGGGTCTGTTCATTTCAATTGTTCAGTTCCATGAATCTTGAGGAAGAGTACAATAGCTGTACTCGTCATTACGTAGCTACACACTTATACTAGTAATTTCATGCAATTAAGTCTTCAGATAATTATACAAACAACAAATCTAACTATATATTACATCTCATGTATGGCTAAGTATACATCAACTGTAAATAGTTTGTAAGTACGTACATGTGTGCGTGTGCATGTACGAGCTTGGTTCCAGCACGAGAAATACTGTAGTGCACACCGAATTACCTATTATAGACCAGTCACTAGGCTTGAGTCTATTATGCTTCAAAATTTGCCTATTATGCTTTTTGAAATTTCCCTAATTTTCTGTCTATTATGCTTGTTTATGCTTTTCAGAAATGCATTATACTTTTATTTTGTTTTTTTGTGCAGAGAAGTTCCTCATTATGATACAACGTAAATGGAGAAGTGTCACTTCAACTGCAACATACAAATAAGAGCAATAGCTTGAAATTGGATGTGTTCCAGAGTTCATCATATTACAGCAGGGAGTCTGGGGGCATATCTATAATCCCTCATAAGCTATAGACATTTTATTGTCTAATATCTTTGTAGTTTTGTATGCAAATAAAATATTGTGCATCGCTTCTGATTGATCTTCTGAGTTGTAGCAATTGGTATTCAAAGGACAGCAACTGCTCAGTATAATACGTAACTTACATTTGCATCACCATCCCAAGAACATATTAGCCAACTGGGGATATGGTTGTCATTATCTCTGTTGCATTCGATGACTGTTCTATTAGAGTGTTTGACTGTTCTACTAGAGAATCTCGATCTTTTTGAAATACTTTCCTGGTTTGATATTAACCTCAGTCTCACTCCAGACCTCATGTACTATTTTCAATGTCCAGACATTCACTAGCTATCTGACTCAACACTGCTTCTATTGTATTGCTTTCCAATCGAGCTTCCAATAATCATAATCATCATATCATTCAAAATCAGACGATGAGACGTGTTATATAATACCAAATTCAATGATTGAAGCTCAGCTATACTGTTTTGCCATGCCTTGGTGCTAGTTGGGACATGACTGCATGTGTTCTATAAAACTCAAACCCACAATGAAAAATATTCATTTCGTCGAGGTGTAAACATGTAGTTAATCATTTTTCTACTCGTTATCAGGATTGGTTTCACCATCCAAAACAGGTTAGCCCTTGACTTTGTAACTGTTATAGCAGAAGTTATACTTATTGCACGGTGATAAAACTGTCTTGGAAGGAGTACAGCGTAAAGCTGCTCGATTTATATGTAATGACTTTTCAACCTATTCAAGTGTGACATCAATACTGAATAATCTAAAGTGGAACTCTCTGGAAGATAGAAGGACTCAGTCAAGACTTATTATGTTCTATAAAATTATTTATAAGATAGTGGAAGTTAACTTTAACTCATATCTGCACCCATCTGGATCAATAACTCGTGGTCATCAATTAAGGTTTGAACAACTTCAAGCAAGGGTAAACTCATATCATCGCTCATTTCTGCCAGCCTCTATACGTCAATGGAACTCTCTACCAAGAGAAGTAGTTAACTCTTCTAGTTTACATGAATTTACAAACAATTTGTCCAATTTATATATGCACACATACACTCATGTTTGAGTTCTGTGCATTACAAATAAATAAATAAATATTGTGGCGGAAATTTGCCCATTATGCCAGCTTTATGCTTTTCATCCCCTATTATGCCAGCATATAATTGACGCAAGCAGTGTTGGGCAAGTTACTTTTTACAAGTAACTAGTTACATATTACATATTACTTGCAGCTGAACTATTTAGTTACAGTTACATATTACCCATAAAATAAAGTAACTATAATAATATTACATATTATATTACTTTGTGTCCGCAGCCTTAAGCTGTCACGTGTGAAACCATCACCTTATTACGTGACATGATTGCGTTGTTGGACAGTGTGCTATGTGCAAATGTTGGTTATAAGTAAGAAGCTAGTGAATAAGCTTCATTCAGTAGGCTTCATTACTTCGTTGTGGCTAGGCGTTACTCAGTGGATAACTAACGAGATTAGTAACTTTGTTACTTATAGTAATAATATTACGTAATATTAGATTTGTTACAGTAACTATATTGCTTGGTAATGTGTTACATTTGTAAGTACAGTAAAGTAACTTGAGTTATATTACCTGTTTTTATAGCATATTTTGTTATATTACTTAGTTATCATGATAGTAATAATATTACGTAACGCGTTATATATTAAGTAGCGCATTACTCCCAACACTGGACGCAAGCCTACCAGTCACCCACAATGTATGCATATAAACTATGTAACTTTACCATTTTTAAACACAGACTATAACCATTAGAAAGTCTAGGGGTGTCTAGCTATATTACGTCACTCCAGCACCTTACAGCTACATAGTATACTACTGTTGGGGGTAGCTATAGTGGCAACTGAGCTATACCCTGAAAGCTGGGCTTTTGTGCTAGCATTAACAATTCTGTTACAAATAAATGGCACACTGCATGCATGGACCAGCATGCATGGACCATACAGTTATTGTTGCATGCCATCTGTAAGAAACAGACTATAGCTATTTCTAAGCAAGTAACTAAATCAACCATGTGTACTAACAGCTATGTATTATGATATCCACCATTAACTTTAACTGCATCATTAACTATGTGTGGGTCATGCAGGTGCTTAGTTCCAGTTACACCACTAGCATTCTTGTAATAAACTAAACATTTGCAATAAGCTGAGCAATCATCAATCATGAGGAAGTATAGTATAGTTAGTTACTCATCAGCTATTCACTCCTAATATCTTACTTGTTAAGCTAAGCTAGGTAAAGTTGATCCACAGTTTATCATCAAGGGTTTTCAAAAAAGCAAGAGGGCAGTTGGTCATTTTTTGTTTTCACTATGGGGATTGAAATGTGTAAAACTTTATACATTTCAACTGATTTACTTTATGATTCAAATGTAAATGGTCACTGCCGTTTACAATTACCATTGTATAGCAGGCCTTTATCTAGGAAATAACTTGAGGGAGGGGGGAGACAAAAGAGAGTTTTGTGAGAGTATGGGGGGGGGGGGAATAGTGGAGGCATGCCCACCAGAATTTTTTTGTATTTAAGATGCTTCTGGTGTATCCTCAGTTGCCTAAAATCCAGAAATTTTTGGACTTTAGACTCTCTTAGATTGCTTCTGGTGCATTCTCAGGCAGCTGAGAATGAAATATTCCAGAATTTTTTTGCATTTTAGACTCTCAGATTCCTTCTGGTGTATTCCCATGAGAATAACACATGCTGCTCTTGCATTTTAGACTCTCATAAATTACTTCTGGCACATTCTCAGGTACTTGAGAACAACATGCCACTCCAGAAATTTTTGGATATTCAACTCTCTTACATTGCATCTAGTGCGTTCTCAGGTATCTGAGAATAGTATGCCACTCCAGGAAATATTTTCAGATTGCTTTTGAGGCATTCTGAGGCACTTTTATTTCAACTATTGCTTAAAATTTAAGGAGGGGGGGCTCCCCCCAAATGAAACCCTGTGTTGGATGGGGTAGCTGCAATGGAGAATCACTGATACTTGACTGCATAAAGTTATTATATGCAGGTATTATAATGAGAAGCCTGGTAACTATAAGCTACAAGTACCCAGCACTCATGATCATGTCCCAGATGAATCCAGATTGTCCATGAGAAATGCATGCATGTGTGTACAGGTGGAGTAAATCATGAGATACAACCTATAATAGACTATAGCATTAAACTAATTGTCTTACAATGCATGCAGTCTGACTCACTTGAAATCAACTGTATCTGAAGTGAAAGAGTTGGGGTTTCAGTCCACATAACTGCCCTTTTACTCCTCTATGTAAGCTGTATGCTATTGTTAGTATGTTAGTATTCTATATATAATTATTCAAATTGTCACATGATAAAATAATGAATAATGAAAATTGGAGCAATCTTATAATACCTTGTGGGCAGTGATGATAAACTGTGAATTAACTTTGCCTGGCCTTAGAAATTTCTCAGATTATGACAACATGCCAGTCTATACATATTATCTGTTATAATATGTAAATGAAAGAACTGTTAGCGACAATGTCACTAGTTAAAACATATTTTACCTTATACACTGATTTCAATGTATCCATTTATTTTTATGAGGCAACATCACTTTCCTATCACAGACTGGACTATATAAAATAGTCCAATAGAATACATGCACACACATGTGCAGGGCATGCAAGTACGACAAATCAAAAGAAAAGACATAAGGCAACAAATATGCACTCAATATATTCTGCCAGATATACGTAATAACACCATGTATACAATACTTCTCCTTATAATGTCAGATAACACTATTATTTCATGTGCATGTACCTATAATGCTTGTACATATAATATGCCTATTTCACTATGTGATATACACCCAGTTTGCAGGTAAATCAATCTTTTAATAAATTGGTAGGTTTTGTGACCAATGCAAACTGCCATGTTGGTATGATCAGTTATAATAAGTGTACTTTAGTGAGGACTTGTACTACAAATGATAATGTCCAGGGTATTATTTATTTCAGTAGGATATTTTACTTCGTCTTATTACCAAACATGTTTAATTCCAGGCTGCACACTGACTTCTCAAAGTCATACATTATGTCACCAGAGTAAAATTGCATTGCAAGTGCAACTTCTCTACCTTTTATGTCTCTGTTCATTTGAGTATGATTACCAACTAGACTATGTGTGAATAAAGTAATGTTAGGTAATGCCAGTAAATTTAGAAGTCAATTGCAATGCAAGGTAGAATCAATTTATCAATGCAAAACAAGATCATTTAACTGTCATCATAAGCATGGAAGCATTCATTGCATGCACTCATGACTATATATAAAAATAATGTAATAATATCAGTTTATGAATTCGCTGTTGCTCCAACACTACTTTTAAGTCGTCTTGTTAATCTTCTAACAGACTGTTTTACCTCATCATACTGCAAAACTAGTGGTAAGTTTGACAAGTTGAGAATTGCATATGTTGCAATGTTTGCTGCTAACAAGTATGGGTGAGAGAGTGCTTCAAATTGTCTTCTGTCTTCTTCACAATCAAGACCTAAACGAATTCCTCCAAGGTTGCATTGTATATAGTTGGTTATGTGAAATAAAGTTCTCTCAAATGAGCTAATTTGAATACTGGCACTGATCCACAGTAGTGCTAATACTACCAATAAGAAGGAGAATGTTACAAATATCTTCACTTCAGGAATAGAGAAACATTTTTGCTTTAACATTCTACTCTTTCTCTTGTAGTGCTACATAAAACAACGTGTAACTTCACAAAGACACAATACATAGATGAAAGGTAACATTTTTATAACAGAATTTTGTTATTGGGCTTTGACTGAAGCACTAGGCATCAGAACATCAAGTGTTATCCTTTGCTAGTCTAATAAGCCAGCCAGTTTTTATGTGCAGTGTGAAAACTTTCTGACATGTAACCTTCACCAGTATTTTGGGACTGCTAAAATTATGGCAAAAGTCATAGTTGGCAAATGTAATGAAACAGCATGACTTGGTGACAAAACAACTATTGCTAAAGATGCATATATAATTTTTACTGGAGAATAATACTTTCTGACAACAAAATACTCGTGAAAGCTGGTGTTTTATCACATTACATAGATAAATTTCTTTGCAATTCGTACAATCAATAACTGGAACAGTTTACTTAACTACATTGTGCAGTCCTCCTCATCTGTCAATGTTTTTAAGAATTCACTTGACTCTTACTGGAATGATAAACTGTATAATAGTGTGTCTGTGGGTTGTATAAACTTTCATTCTTCTGATGCTCAATCCGCAAACTAGCAAGACTAATCATATAGCATGCAATACAAAATTTTGACAAGATAACTTTGACAATTTAACTCGTTGGCAGTTAATACTTTTGGCAAATTGCTTATGTCATACTGCATTCTCTCTATTTGGTTGGTTAAAGAGTAGACAAGACAAATTGATGTTGATATAGTAAATTTGCCAAATTTTCTACCACCAAAATTTTGTATCGTGCAGTACAGACACTGTCAAGTTTAAAGCTACACACATACATTGGGACAGTCAAAGGCAACACTATAATTAGTGTTGCACCAATAATCAGTACCCCGGCTAATATTGGCTACCGTAGCATTTTAAGTTATTTGTTAATGGTTTAGTTGTGACTACAAGCCATGACCAAAGTAAACTGTGAGGCTTTAGGTTTCTATGTAGTACCAGCCACTTGTGTCAACCATATAGTAGAAGTATAATGTACATAAGTAACTTTTATACTTGTGGTATACATCTAACTTTAAATTTTATTTTCTGGTATGTAACCTTCTTGGCACTTTGGCACTTGTAATAGTTGACAAACATAATGATACAACATGAATTGGTGATAGAATAACTATTGCTAGCCTAGAATGATCTGCACATCAATGCTCGCAAATACAAGTTACTTAATATTGATGAGGATGAGTGTCAGTGTTATTAGTGTATAATTGGATTGGTTATGGGTATTGGCTAAGTTTGTGCTAATATTGGTATTTGGTTATCGGCACAACACTACTATAATTATAGGCAGGCACATGATCTGCTATTGTACTATACATACT
Source organism: Dysidea avara (assembly GCF_963678975.1). Taxonomy (NCBI): domain Eukaryota; kingdom Metazoa; phylum Porifera; class Demospongiae; order Dictyoceratida; family Dysideidae; genus Dysidea; species Dysidea avara. The sequence goes on from NC_089284.1 coordinate 11,920,826, forward strand.
GATGACTCACTCCATGTATTCTTTGTAACACAAGTAACATCATGATTAAACTAGCACAATTAATGACAGCAGTTGGAAATATGACCCCATAGAAGTTCACATTAACACCAGCTCCACAAAACAGTGGAGGAAACTTAATAATCTGATACTGTGAGGTTGCCAGAAAATATATATTTGGTGTTGTCACAATAATGATCACAGCTGCCACCTCAATAACATGAGTCACTCTACTGGTGAGTACCTTGTTAACTCGAGATGTTTTAAGTGGGTAGATCATTGTCAAGTAAAGATGTAGAATATAGACAAACCAAAACATACTGTACATGACTATAGTGATGATGCCTATGAATGCTACAAAACACAAAAGTTATGCATTATAGATACTAGAAGTTTACTTGACATGAACCAACCTTGCATATTGCAATATGTTGTTGAGTTATCAGTAACTTTAAAAAGGTATTTATCAGAACACAGTGGATTCCATTCTCCCAGTGTAATGTTTGACAAGCTTCTAAGAATTGCTGTATAGTGATAATTACAATGATGATAAACATCGCACATAGAGTCTCCACAAACAAATATGCATGAAGCATGTTGTGTTGTAGTAATTTAATTCAAAGCAGCTATGCTGTGAAAAAGGGTGTGGCTTTCCAAAAACAGGTTAGTCTGAATAAGGTGATATCAAAGGTGGAAGCTAAGAAATTGCTGCAATGATGTTATAATGTCACTTAATTTGTGACAAATTATTAATTGACATAATATCATTGCAGCCTTTTCTTTGCCACCACCTTTGATATCATATACGGAAAAATAAAATAAGATATTCAAAAGCCAGCACAAAAAAAGATGATATCTAATTCAAAATATCCAAGCTATAAAAAAGGGTGCAACCTTCCAAAAATAGGCTAGCTATATAAAGGTGATATCTAATTCAAAATAGCCAAGCTGTAAAAAAGGGTGCAGCCTTCTAAAAATAGGCTAGATATATTGGAAAGCTGTACCTTATTTTTGGAAGGTTGTACCCTACTTTGTACTTTTATATTTTACTGACGCATGCAAGAAAACAGTTTGTACACTGCCAGGTACATCCATGCATACTACATCACGTCATCAATTACACATCCCAGTGATGCCACAATTACATAACTTACATTGAACAGTTATCAGGATAGCATTTATCACCAATAATATTTGAGGATACTTAAACCTGCAGAATGATTACACCATTATCAAACAAAGCTCTATACATTCAAGAATAAAACAATCATTGTGTCCCATGAATGTATACCAGTGGCGGATACAGGGGGGTTGCAATGGTTTCAGCTGAAGCCCCCTCTGAAAAATTGTACGCGCCCCTAATTTATTCACCAATCGTGTGAGTTATAAAATGACCAACAGTTATGCATAGTGTATCACATTGGGATCCTTTCTACTGGCCAAAATTTCATACTTTACCTTTGAAATCACTAGAAATAGCATTACGGTGAAGCATGGTAAGCGCCTCTAAAGATAATTATCGATTTAGTGCTGTTTTGCTTTAAAACTTTCTGGGAAACAATGTTTTGGAGTGATTTTTACAATTCACTATAGATCTAGGTAGCCATAGGCTACTGAGCTATAAGACTGCGTTAACAACCCCAGCTGGACTCTGGTGGGATCACAGTTATTGAAAACTTCCTGAACTTGAAACCCCCTCTGAAAATTCCTAGATCCGCCACTGTATACACATAGGGTTTAGCATGGGAGGGGGTGCATCATGGTAGTAGTCATATGGAGCAGGGGGTCTGGGAGTGCAGCCCTACCCCAGAAGCTAAAGCGACTTTGTATTAATTGTAATAATAGCAACAAAGTATTTTAATTGTAATTAAATGCTTTGGAAAGTATTTGTATTTGCATTTAAATACTGTCCTGACAAGAGTATTGCAATTGTATTAGGAAATTTTCTAGTATTTGTATTTATGATTAAATACTATGCACTGTATTTGACCCAAAGTCTGATGTTTAGTTTCTCTGTACGGGGGGGGGGGGGGGGGGGGGGATAGCTATTAAGCATATGGTGTCTAACTGTTACAATTTTATAGTTAAGGCCACCAGAAATTTTCAAAAAGTGACACACCAGAAATTATTGTAATGTATGTAAACTGTGCAACACACTGGTTGTCTTTTGTCTTTAACTAAATAACAAAAGAAGCTAGCATAAATGCATAATTTTCTTTTATAGGAGTGCAGTTATAGTACAGCAAATCGCCTTATGTAGTATTATGCCAAATGAGTTAACAATTTCAGTCCACTTACATATTCCTTCTGTTCCAAATAGCTGCTATCAATACAATGATTCCCCCAATTGCATTTATTAGATGAGCCAAGGCACTATCAACAACCAATATAGTGGCAGCAACTTCTCCATCTTGAGAAAATGATTTACAAAGTGGTAGACAAACAGAATCATTGTTGTCAAGATCAAATTGATCAGAACAATTCAGTTGGATAGTCTCTCCATATCCATCACAGTCAAATATCCCTTCAGTTCTATTTGAAACTTCTAATATTCTCCATTCTGAAGTGCAGTATGTTTGTCGTATCTCTTGACACACTATCTCCCCCACTAAAGCTAGGTCATCACATTTTCTCAGAGCATCACAAAACAAGTCCTGTGTTTCTTGAATGCAAAATGGAAATGTTGACTCACTCTCATTACGAAGAGTTTCATAAGTGTTTATGACATCTCTTGTACAACTATTTGCTATTGAAAAGTTGCACACTTCCAATAAATCATCCTAATAATATAATGTATGTATATACAAACAACAATGCATGTGTATGCATGTGTGCATACCATTGACATTGAGGAGCTATTTGCCATGTTACTATCTGGACTAGGTCTGATATAGAAGAACAGAATGGGCAATGCGAACAATCCAACAATAAAACAAATCCCAAGTGTAGCTGCCAATCTGTGTAAGACGGTGAGGTTTAACCCATTAACATGAAATCTTGTAGGCTTCATGTTATCCTCAGCACTTAAATCAATTGCACTGACATTAGATGCAGCAACATTCTCAATAATACTGTTTGTTGAACAATTGGAATTGTACATGACAACATTTTGTATAACCGTATGATGGTTTATGAAGTTGATTGTAGTAAGACTGTCATTTTCAGCAGTGGTACTTACGGTCATTTTAACTTGTAACTGACGTCCACTGTGCTCCTCTGGATCAAACTGGTATGTATTCTCTAGCACAGAACTGTAAATATATAGCACATTACAAACTAACTAACATACTAGTAATTATAATCACAGGGTATATTATGTTACATTATAGAACTTTGCGTAGGCGAGATCAAAGGGAAAAGTGTACTCAGTTTAAATTTCATAAAGTACACTCTCAGCCGGCCAACAGCTTCATCGACCACAAAGAGTACTTTATTGCACGAATAAAGCAAAGAGTGCTTTATTCGACCGCAAAGAGTGCTTTATAAAGCAAAGAGTGCTTCATCAACCGCAAAGAGTGCTTTATTGAACGAATAAAGCACTCTTTGCGGTGCAATAAAGCACTCTTTGTGGGCAATAAAGCACAGTTGCCCACGTGCTCTAGTGCAAGCTAATAGCCTGCAGGGCTCACGCCAGTACGACTAATCACCTAAACCGGTGAAGGCTGATAGCCTTGCCGCGCTGAGTGATCAATCACTCCAGCCAATACGGGTTTCACCATTGGATTGCGTTTATATAGACATAAGAGTAATGGATACTTCACTTTTCAGATGATAATTAATAAGATTGGGGTGCAACACCATTTCTTTTTGGTATGCGTAGATTGTAGAGGTGCTTCCGGAAAAGTACTTGATTCGAAATGCTGTGTAATGGGTTGAACATAGCTGACAACGAAGCGTAATGGATACTTCACTTTTCAGACAATAATTGATATAGCTGGGGGACGCGGTGCCATTTCAGATGTGGTATGCATGGGTTCACCAGTCATAATAAAATTATTTACACAAAAAATTAACAAACAAGTACACGAAAAAAATTGGAATTGTCAACTAGAGTAGGAACCATATAACACATCGATAAAAAGTATTGAAACAAGTTGGAGTAGTCCATGATATTAAATCACAGTAAAACAATAAGAAGTGTTATATCCCTACTGTGCATTTCCGTTATGGTATCTTGAGCACAGTAGGGATATAACACTTCTTATTGTTTTACTGTGATTTAATATCATGGACTACTCCAACTTGTTTCAGTACTTTTTATCGATGTGCTATGGTCCCTACTCTAGTTGAAAATTCCAAATTTTTTTGTGTACTTGTTGCCAGTATAGCTACACGACAATTTACTATGGGGAAGGTGAAAACTATAACAATAATTTGACTTACAGTAATCGCAAGAATTGTTGTATAGCTAAAAGAATTACAGCCAGGGTAAATATTTTCATATGTCTCTGCATGGATGTAAAATATTAATTAATATTTGCAACCCGGTATGACAAAACCAGTCTTTTGGCCTTTCCAGTTTGATAAGCTGTAACTTTTTTTTGCCATATACAGTATGTATCTATTTGAAACTTTACCACATATAACTGTATTATGCAATAGCTTAAACCAGACAAAGTTTCAAGTTGCTACCTTATTCATAAGACTATTAAGTTATGAGTTGTCAAGTCTAATTGGAAAGGCTATATAGGACTGGTTTTGTCAGACCGGGTCACATTTTTGCTCTGAAATTACAGACCATGCATTGGTACATGTGTATGTAGCTATGCAAACATGATGAACTAGGTTCATGTTTATCCATTATATCATGGGATATTCATGGCTTTAACTTGCATATAGTTTCATGCAGCTAAATCACTTTTCGTACTTCTCTTCAGTGTCATAGTATTGGGAATTTATTTCACCAGACCTTTTTCTTCTTGATCCATGACAAAACAAGAAGAGTGGTCTGGCTGTGTGAGGCTATCGGCTTTGTAACATCATGGTCAGTTGGGCTAGTGAATGAATGGCAAACTGCATTTATATGACTTGGTCTGACTAAACCAATCTTATAGCCTTTCCAAGTGGCATGACTTGACAAGTCGGTAGCAACATACCACCTTGAAGTTGTTGCATATACAGCACTAACACGTGTGAGTTTCAAGTAGCCAAAGCATGGGAAGTTATGGGTTGTCATGTCAACTGGAGAGGCTATAAGACAGACTGGGTCACATAATTATGCCCACAGAATGTTATATCACATATTCCACTGACTCAGGAATGGTAATTAGTAGTTATACAATGGGAATGAGTGTGCTGCCTGGTATAAGTGCACAAGCCATATTTATTCCTTTTCTTGATGATGCACAGAAATGACAACGGTTATTAATCCTTGCCAGAACATTAAAATGTGCCATTCTATGGATGATAAGGCATACTCTGTTCGGCAACTTGCATTTGCTGTTGTATGGCAATCAATGGTACATTTAAACCTATTCAAAGGACTTGCATGCTGAGAAATAACTTTGTATTATAGTTAGCTGTAATCAAAATACCTGCATGGCTTGAGAGTTGTTGTACTTCTTTCACCAGAAACAGCAAGATCTTTGTACCAGAGCGATTGTGTAATTTCTAATGTAATTTGAGGTACTGTCTTTCAACTTAATTGTTAGTGATGCTGGAGTGTTTTGAAGATCATACCTCATACTAGATCAACAGTAATGTAATACGTACATTGTTCCTAGTGTGTGAATATGCTTAAGAAAAATTTGTAAACTTAAAGTTATAGATTAAAGGTATGGAGAGCATCAATATATAGGCTACACAAGTGTCAAAAGACAACACTATTATATCAACTGGCTCATCTTTCTATATAACAATAATGTTTATACAGAAGCATTCAACTTTGATGTCATGTAATCCGGCAACATTTAGAAAATGTATGAGTTGTAGCAAGTCTGCTATTGCTTGTCAAACAAAATACTCAAGGTCTATAATGTAAACCTTGTATGTAGGGACTTTTGTTATATACATTAAATTCTGTCCTATACTAAAGCAAGATATTATACGTAAGTGTTTCCCACTAGGGACCTGTGAGAAGACTGAAGCCTGTTAATACAGGGAGTCAAAATCTTGAAATCAAAACTCTGTGGAATACAGAAAATCATCCCAGACCCAATAGTGACTGGATCCTCAAACCTTCTCTGTATTCAACTTAAACTTTATCACTGGCAATGTGCAAATGCTGTGCATGAGAAAGATCTTGACAATGTAATGTTCTGTTGGATGCAGCAGATCCAGTGGTGTTTTGATTCTCAAGCAACAGGCATGCTGAGCCGGCAAAGTACATGACTTGACAGGTTTTCATTAATGTCACACTGCACTACATGGATCAAAAATTGAGAACTCCCACTGTTACAAAATGCCTTTTAAATTGTGTTAGTCTATATTTCAGATTCATACAGATATGGGATACTATAACTTCCCTTTAATACAAGCTATTAATATATTCATTACTTTGTAGTGCAGTATAGTGAGAAGTTGCTACTGTCACTTAATTGCACTCCCTATTACAATAACAGTGCAAAACTAGAACATCTAATGTTAAACTATGTCACAAGGTTTCAAGTACATAACTCAATCCAATAATTGATCTTGCCCTTTTCTGCAGTGCATGCAGTCAAGCAATTTTTTTGTCCTTGTTTTCTTTGTCCTTGTGCATGCATGGTAGGCTTCCTCTCTTGTAATTAGCCATCATTTATTGTAATTCATTTTTAGGTTATGTTACTGCATGCAGTTAAGTATTAGCTATAAAAGTAGTTACAGTTTTCATGCATTTGGCATTGTTGTCATTCAGAGTCATCTTATAACCTTTAGCATCTAATTTTGGATCCCACTTCTTGTATTAACATAATCTGTAGCTACTAAAGTATTAAAAGCAAAGACCCTAGTGCAGCTAAAACTGCATGCATGCATGTCATAGCAATTTACTGCCAGTTAGATTTTGTTGTATGCCTGATAAATGAGTACATGGGCTTGAGTCGATTAAGAATAATACAGATGTATACTATTGACGTTAATGCTATGTAAACATTACTACTAGTTTAAATAACACATGTTGCCAAGTACAAATCAACAAAATTATGAATTTTATACAATGGTTGTAGCTTTAGTAGCTAACTCACAATTCATGGCATAATGGGAATGAAAACTAACTCAACAGGTTGATTTTGCTATAATAGTTCCATAAAGCATAATTTAAAGCATTAACATGCAATGTGCCTATAAGTATATGTTAAAGCATAGCCGCGAGTGCTATATGAAAAATAAAGTACGAGCATCAAGGCCAAGCGCCAAGTACTTTATTTTTCATATAGCACGAGCAAGGCTATGCGTTACCTTCTCCCACCCATCATCGAAGCAGTTAGCTATGTTCAACCCGTTACACAGCAATACGAATCAAGAACTGTTTGAAAAGCACCTCTGCAATCAAAATAGCCACTATGAAAAATATGGACGATTTCCATTTCGAAGGGAAGCCATCACGTGCTCGCGCCAAATCAACACCTTTCCCTGTTAGCAAAGATTAATGGGACACAAAGGAGGACACTGGTAAGTCCATGAAGAATGCATTGTACATACTGCGGTATGCCAAAAGGCACTTGTCAGGCCGAAGCAACGTCGAACAGTGAAAAAATCAAGCCCGTAGCCTTAGCCGTTATTGAGTTACGCTAGTCTGAAGGCATCAGTCAGTTACTTAGTCAGTCAGTAGAAAATTCCATTGAATAAAATTTTTTTAAATTCTGTAACAACTAGTTGAAAGCGTTTTGGGTCGATCTGAAAGCTTGTTTGGGCTTAGTTTTACCTCACCAATACTGCCTCATCGTCATAAGGGAAAATTGAGGTTGGTTTTTGGGTGATATTATTTTGTGGGCCATGCCCACTTCTTTGTGGTCCCTACTATACAGTTACTATCGTACTGTATGATAGCTATGAATGCAATTTTGCTACTGGCAATTGACAGATCATGCAGATCACAAACGATGTAGAGTATGTATGTAAACTTCAACAAGTAAATGGAACTAGCGATCACAATTACAACTAGCTACCATTCACTATACCAGAGACAACATACAAAATTTTCATGAAATATTCATAAAAATTCCCAAGGTTTCTTTGATGAAATTTACCCAAGAAATCTCTGCAGTGCCATGAAAATACCATAAAATTCTGCCTTATGAGAGTACCCATGGTACCCCATGAGATGACTTTCATGCAAGGTAGCTACATTTTCACAACACTCTCACTGACTAGTTGTAGCTAAAGCTACAAACTTCACCGGCCACTAGCTATATGAATATGGATAATGTGCTGCCATGCATACAACATAATTGTGGCCAGAATCACGACACTGTGCACGTACGTATAGCCCATGTGCCACGATGCGACAACTATTAGTGATATGGCCTGTGGTTGTGTGTCTGTGCTGCCGGCAGTTTCTATCAACTCGCCGCCACACTATACGTACGTATTTATGTTCCGGCGCTTACTTTGATGGATCTTTGCTACTGGCCTCGAGCGGCATGTTAGCTGCTGAGCTCGCTCGGCTGAGCTATCAAGTGATCACTGCAAAGTTTTATAATGAAATGAACCTTCCTGCTGATTCCGAGGCTGATTCATCAAAGTTTTGTATCGAGTGAGAAGTTCAGTATCAGGTGATCAGTCACGCTTATAGTTCTAATGCTGATTCAAAGTCAGTGCATAGAGTTGACTCGGTCTGTACATGTATAGCTAGTCCGCTTCTTCGATTTCAACAGAACCACTTACAAAACTCGGGAGCATAAGTGATAATAAATCAATCATCAGGAGTGAGTGGAATGCACAGTCTTGGCGCCACCCACCCGTATGGCGGACGGCGCCAGACTCTGGAATGTATATTATCTATATAATAATTCTGTAACTCTTTTCCGGCACTGTCCCGTCGTTCTTGGTCGGATTCCAATCGGATCGGTACCATTCAAATCTAAAATTTGAGGCGAATCTTTTGATCCCGGATTGGTGGCGATTCGTTGAACTGCGGGAAATATCCTTTAAACCACCGTAGCTACCCGAGGAAGACACGAATGTGTCCAAAACTTTCTGGAGACCTTTATCGTGTTACCAGTCTTCCCCATCCCAGCTTACACCAGACGTTTCTCTCCCCCTGTGGACGACATAACTAGAAACGGAAAATCGAGGCAGTAAAATTTTTAAACAAAAACTCCTCCCTGGTTTTTCCCCCGATTAGCTTCAAACTCGCTAGACCAACTACCCGTCCAAAACAATGTGTCATAAGGTGGTTTTCGTGTCTGTCATTACGTGCTAACCTTGGTTGCGAGATACTTATCACTGTCAATGGCCATTATAAGTTTACGATATGCGTGTACGGCGTTCCGGTATACACGCGTTGCCAATAGTAAATCACGTGACGTATTGGTCTAAAAGCTTACAATGAAATAGGATCAATTACTTTTTCATGATTTAACCAATCACATCAGCGAATTTGATCATGTGATCTGGTGTGTACGCTATCATCCGGCAACTAAAAAAATTTTTTTTTAACACACCCACCAGTATAAAAGGAGAGTTTCGTAGTGGGTGTGGCAAGTCTACGAGCTATGATCGGGCTACTTGACAGTCTACAGAGGGAAGACTCGCCAGTAATACACACTCTGCACCCTGCTGTGCTGTCCACTACAAGGATAGAGAAGTGTCAGCTACTGCGACACGAATATAAGCAGGTCAGGGACTACAGACAGACCTAAAACGGAGGATTACCAACAACACCACTGTAAGGGAGAAGGAAACAGTGGTAGTAGGGGTGGCAATTTAACGAGCTATCATCACTCCAATCAGGCTACAGACTACACAAGGAAGATTCGCCATTGTGAGTGATGAAGAACGGAAGATTACGTTCAACTAATCTAATAAAACATACATCTACCTTACCAAGCTTTTATCTGGCGCCGCCCGCCCCTTCGCATAAAGTAAGGGTCTGGTGAAATACAGATACTAAATCATTTCTAGCGCCCAGATTCGGCGCTAGCCAATTAGTGCATGCCAATGACGCTCACACAGAAATCGCCTTGGCAACACAATGCTTTTGTTCGAATTGAAGTGCAATCATCTGACGTAACAAGCATTACGTGAGCCCTCTAATTGAATTCCTTTTGAAATGATTAGGTATTTGTATTTCACCAGACCCTTACTTTTTGCGAAGGGGCGGGCGGCGCCAGACTAACCAGGCTACGCAACGTGGACAACATCATGAAGTGACTGTTGCAATCTTCAATGTGTAGGGAGACATAAGATACGTTTTCATTCCTTGGTAACTCCACAGGGACAGCTGAAACTTCTAGAAGCTCTATTACTTATCTCCCTTGAACTACCCTAATAGAGCATACATCGCGCTATCTACCCTAATAGAACACACACAACCTCTCTACCAACAATCAATCAGTGAATCTTTCTCTCAACCTCTCTAGAGTAACCACTCTTCATATGAAGGATTGATCTTGGTAATGCACCTTGATTCACAAAGCAACAAAAGAACTCTTCTCTATCTAAATCCGCATGGTTGTGTTGACCTTGCTCAGTACAGCTGATAAACTTGAATACCCATACTCAATACTGTACTGCATACACACTTGGTCATGCGATAAGTAAACATTACACTACCATGACTAGGATGTACAAATAAAACTACAATTACTCAAATTGACTACATAAATATACAAAATGAATGTGTCAAATGCAAGTTGAATTAGAAGCTCATTATGGTGATGCACCAACTATTGGTAAATTGATCCTCATACCACACTCAAAGACTTTGTTAGTTCATGCAACATCATCAAAGTTGAGTACATCCCTGCCATTCAAAACTAATCTTTTTCATGTATGTGCATGGTTGTAATGGGACACATCTTGATACGCCACCTTCATGAGAACTGTGTTCTGCATGAGTACTGTGCAGAAATTCCAGTGTACAAGGCCACCAACATTACACAATTGAGGAAATTATGTATGCACATCAGTAGCTATGTGTAATCATGTCTTTGTTGGTATGTAATGATGTGATTACTCCTTGATCATTAGCAATGTTCAAATTTAACTGTATTCACACAATAGGACATAACAATTGTCTTAGTATCACGCGCATTTTGCGCGGGTACCACTAGTTATTTATTATTGTTACTGAGCAGACAGCACAGCTGATATGCTCAGGAAAAAAAGCAATCATAAGATGAATTTAGCTACGTAGTTACAAAGATTACAGTTATTGAGTTCCATACAATGTTTGCAGTTCCGCTGAAAAAGAGTCAATATTGTTGCTCTCAATGATGGAAGATGGTAAGTTGTTCCAATCCTTAATTGATCTGGAGAAAAAGCTCTGTTGGTATGAATAGGTAGATGAATTTGGTAGAATAAAATGATGTGGGTGATATATTCTGGTGGATCTTGTCATTGAAATAAAATGAGGAGGAATTGACAGTGAATAATCTTGATGTATAATTTTAAAAAGTGCTTGTAATCTGGATATTTTACGTCTCAGCTGAAGGCTTGGCCAAGAAAGATGCTGTAACATAGCTGTGACTGAGCTGAATCGATTGAAATCATTTAGGACCCATCTAGCTGCCCTACGCTGTACTTTCTCTAGCTGTTGAATATTGTTATGGTGGTATGGGTCCCAGATGACTGCAGCATATTCCATTGACGGTCGTACTATCGTAAGGTAGGCTGTTGCTTTGATGTTAGACGAGCAGCAACTCAGATTGCGTTTCAAGAAGTTTAATGTTCTATTGGCCTTAGCAGCTATATTACTAATATGTGGAGACCATGATAGTTTGTTGTCCAATATAACACCAAGGTAGGAGTGTTGGTTTGATGTACCCAAGTTGTGATTGTTTAGCTTGTAGTTGAAAATGATTGGTGATAATGATCTGGTAAACCGCATAATAGTACATTTGGTTACATTGAATCTTAATTGCCACTTAGTTGCCCATTCGTGTAGTTGATCAAGATCATGCTGAAGTTGAATGGCATCCTCCTTGGTGGTGATAATTCTGTAAAGTAAACAGTCATCAGCAAATAACCGTAGTGACGAATTTACATGTTCTGTTATATCATTAATGTATAGAAGAAACATCAAAGGGCCGAGGACCGTCCCTTGAGGGACTCCTGAGTGAACAGCTATCGAGTCAGAAAAAGTACCGTCCAAAGCTACTTTCTGTGACCTTCTGGTCAGCCAAGTATTGACCCACTGACAGATGTGATCGTTGATACCATAGTGTCTTAATTTAGCTAATAGTCTTTGATGTGGGACACTATCAAACGCTTTAGCAAAGTCAAGGAGAATGACATCGGTTTGTTTCTGTTGGTCTAGAGTATGTGACAAGTCTTCTATCAGTGAAATAAGTTGGGTAACACAAGAGTGCTGGGATCTGAAGTCGTGCTGGGTATCAATGAGAATGCTATTTGAGTTTAAATGATTCATTATGGAATGATATATAATATGTTCCATAGTTTTGGAGCATACAGAAGTCAATGATATTGGTCGGTAGTTTGCGGTACTAGTACGGTTTCCTTTCTTGAAAACTGGACATACATTGGCCATGAGCCAATCAGAAGGTAGTATACCTGTGTCTAGTGATTGAGTGAATATAACTTGCAGTATAGGAGATATTTCGTTTGCACAATTCTTCAAGATAATTATATGGATGAATGTTGTCTGGCCCACTGGCTTTGTTGGTATCTAATAGGGATAATTGGTGTTGGATACCAGCCACTGAAAATGTAATACTTGGCATAGTAGGCAGAGCATTCACAGGGTTGTTGCAACCATTCATGGAAGGGATATTAGATAAGTTTTCTTTAGTGAAGACTGACTCAAAATAGTTGTTTAATGCATTGGCTTTACTCTTTGTATCTGAGATAGATTCACCATCTACAATTAGGGTGGAGATATTATGGTAGTCCTTACGTTTTGCTCTAATATACTTCCAAAATTGTCTACGATTTCCATTAAATGAGTTGTCAAACATTCTATTAAAATAATTATTGTGTGCTACTTTAATCTTGCTATTTATAGAGTTTTTAATCTTGCGATAGGCATTCCAGTCATTACTAGATTTTGTTCTTTTAGCTATGTTGTATAATTGTTTGCGTCTCTTCATATCCCTCTTTATTTCTCTGTTTATCCATGGTAATTTGGAGTTGGAACATATAGTTTTGTATGGCACGTGCTTTGCAACACTGTCATTGATTACACCTTTTAGATCAGTCCAGTTTTGTTCGACAGTTTTACAGTAAGGATCATTCCCAAGAAAATAAGTTTGAAATTCAAGTAGATCTCTTTTAATATTCTCAAGATTAGCTCGGTGGTATAAAGCAACTTTGTGTTCAGATTTAGTATTAATATTTGTGTTATCTATATTATGATGAAAGACAACGGCCTCATGATCCGACATTCCTGGTGCAGTAGTTAAGTCCAAAATGGTAGATGAGGTAGAAAGTACAAGATAAAGTATGTTGTTGTTTCTAGTCGGAGTATTGACAAATTGATTAAGGCCAATATCATTAATTTAATCTTTTAGTGCTCGCATGATGCAGCCCACGTAGGCTTGCGTCGATAATTTTTTGGATAAAAAGCATAATGTTGGCATAATGGAGCATAATTAAGAGCATGATGGGCAAATCTCCGCCACATTAAGTATAACTTCTGTTATAACAGTCACAAATTCAATGGCTAACCTGTTTTATGATCCTTGATTGTAGAAAAATGCACTACAGTTTTGGCTACAAGTTTACACTCGACGGAATGAATGATTTTCATTGTGGGTTTGAGTTTTATAGGACACATGTAGTCACTGATGTGCGAACTAGTACCAACGCATGGCAAAGTAGTTTAGGTGAGCTTCAGTCATTGCATGTAGACTATTTGGTATTATATAAAGCGTCTCATCGTGAATAAAATGTAATAATTATGATGATTATGATTATTGGAAGCCATAGGCGGCGGAAAGGGGGGCTAGGGGCTAAAGCCCCCCTCGGTCTGCTGAGGGGGGCTTAGCCCCCCCTCAGAATGATATCACACCGAAATTATCTTTCTTGGAGTGGGGCTGAAAACCGTGATAAAGATCGAGATACTCTAATAGAGCAGTCACTCTAAATAAAGTAGTCAGTGTGTAGCGAGCTATGTAAGGATTTTTATGTACTTTATCAGCTAGAAATGGTAGCTGGTGAGGTGGAAAGCTCTTGTCAGTTGGTTGTAACCTTTTTTTTTTTTTTTTTTGGTCTCACCTTACCAAACTATAGAAGTAAGTCTGGGTCAGCTCAGCGGAACCCCCCCTCATATCAACTACTTCCTCCGCCGCTGTTGGAAGCTCGATTGGAAGACCGTCATAGAAGCTCTGATGATAGTAAAGTTAGTGGTGAGTTAGTATAGCTAGTGAATGTCTGGATATTGAAAATAGTGAAGTCTCTGCAGGTCTGCAGTGAGACTGGGGTAAATATCAAGCCAGGAAAATATTTCAAAATGATCGCGATTCTCTAATAGATCAGTCAGTAAAACGCTCTAATAGAACAGTCATCGCATGCAACAGAGAGAATGAGAACCAATTAAAGTGTTTGTCCCCAGGAGGCTAATATGTACTTGGCATGGTGCTGCAAATTTTTTTTGGTGCTGCAAATGCAAGTTACATATTATACTGAGCAGTTGCTGTCCTTTGAATACCAATTGCTACAAATCAGATCAATCAGAAACCATGCATAATATTTTCTATATAATTCTTTGCATACAAAGCTACAAAGATATTAGACAAGAAAATCCTTATAGCTTTTGAGGGACTACAGATATGCACCCCTTCTCTAATATTTTTTATTTATTTATTTTATTATTACTTTATGGCAAGTATGCCAAGGGTCTGCAAGCAACTGGTGCTTGCAGCCTAAAAACACAAGTTATACATACATTATAATTACTTTAACTAATTATAACTTAGCTATAGTGTTTGAAAGTTTGATGGTGGCGAGAGATCGTGACATTTGCTGCACGGACATAGATAATGGTAGGTACAGTGATTGTCATCGTCAAAATGAGTTACAACTCTGTAGCACATCCCAATTTCAAGCTATTGTCATCGTCAATATATTGTCAAGCTATTTGCTGCACGGACATAGATATTTGCTGCACGGACAAGACATTTGCTGCACGGACATAGATAATGGTAGGTACAGTGATTGTCATTGTCAAAATGAGTTACAACTCTGTAGCACATCCCAATTTCAAGCTATTGTCATCGTCAATATGCCTACCAACTCTGTAGCACATCCCAATTTCAAGCTATTGCTATTATTTGTATGTTGCAGTTGAATTAACACTTCTCCATTTACACTGTATCGTATGAAGAACTTCTCTGCACAAAGAAAAAACACAAAATAAAAGCATAATGCATTTCTAAAAAGCAAAAACAAGCATAATAGGCAAAAATTTTGGGAAATGCCAATAATAGCCGGGCAAATTTTGGGGTATAATAGACTCGATCCTAAGCCCAGGTGAGCTTCATTGTGTAAGACATGACCTATATGGTTATTTGAAGTGTAGTATGTACCACTTTAAGGCCACTCCAAATTAATTCCCAGTTTCCCATCCACTGCCCGCATTAGTTTCGTGTGGCCAGACCCTTTCCGCACAGCTGCTTATCGATAAAGGGTCTGGCCACGCGAGGCTACTGTATAGCTTAAATATTTCGAGGGGCAAATATTTCGAGGTTGAGCAATGTTGCTAAAAATGATTTTTTTTTGCGGATTTGCAAACACTCCCGAAATGTGCGACGGTCAAAATATTTCAAGGGTGAAATTTTCGCTGATAACACCCAAAACCACAAAATCAGTAAAAATTTCCCCTCAAACTATTTAGGTTGTACAGTATCTTGGCGATTGTAATTTCCAATCGATAAGCAGCTGCACAGAAAGGGTCTGGCCATACAAGACTATACACCCACATATGGTTTCTGTCAACTCCAAATATTCCATTATTTTCCAGTTATTCTTGCATTCTCTACAGGCTCAGTAAAAGCCATCTTGTAACAGTGTCACCTGAGCTCACGTGTCAGCAATGCTAGCTACAGTGTTGGGAGTAACGCGTTACATAAGTAACGCGTTACGTAATATTATTACTTTTGTGGTAACAAAGTAATATAACGAAATACGCTATGAAAACAGGTAATATAACGCAAGATACTTTACTTACAAACGTAACGCGTTACCTAAGTAATATAATTACTGTAACGAGTCTAATATGACGTAATATTATTACTAAAAGTGATGAAGTTACTAATCTCGTTAGTAATCCTCTGAGTAACGCCTAACCACAACGAAGTAACGAGGCCTACTGAATGAAGCTTATTCACTAGCTTCTTACTTATAACCAAGATTTACACATTGTCCAACAACGCAATCATGTCACGTGATAAGGTGGTAGTTTCACACGTGACAGCTTAAGGCTGTGGACACAAAGTAATATAATATGTAATATTATTACAGTTACTTTATTTTATGGGTAATATGTAACTGTAACTAAATAGTTCTGTTGTAAGTAATATGTAATATGTAACTAGTTACTTTTACAAAGTAACTTGCCCAACACTGGCTAGCTATCAGGTCGGCAAAATTCATGTTCGTGTTATTTATTTAGGAAAGTACAAGCATTAAGCATGTTTTTGTGCAGCTTTTGATGGTTGTGCAAATTATGGCTTAAAAAGCTGCAAATCTTATAATGGAAATGGACAGCCTGCCCGCATGCAAATATGCCTGAGTCCGGGACGGGAATTATTTGGAGTGGTCTAATAGGCCTGTCTGGTTGACTTTAAATACGTAGGTCAAATCAAATCAATCACTTCAAATAAGGCCACTCCAAATAAATTCTCCCGGTGGTTCCCATCCTGGACTCAGCCGCATGTGGGCGGGCGGTCGGTCCATTTCCATTATTTCATTCTAAGATTGGCAGCTTTTCAAGCTATTATTTGCATAGCACAACCATAAAAAGCTGTATGATTAAGCTTATTCCTTCCTTTTTAAGTTGCAAAAATAACACAAACATGAAGTATGTGCCGACTTGATATAGCACTGCTCAGGGGCGGATCCAGAGTTTGGAAAGAGGGGGGCACCTTGCTGAAAAAAGTTGAAGAACAAAAAAAAAAAAGGTCAACAATAATAGCTAGTTATTCTTTACCACAATTATATATTATATCATGTATGTTATGCAAAATAAAATCCTATTTATAGCTTCATAAGTAAGTTGCACTGCCTCATGAACATTGTGACTGCTTTATTAGAGTAATTGACTGCTCTATAGAGTATCTCGATCTTGTATGCAATTTCTTGAAGGGGGGGAGGGGGGCATTTGCCCCAAATGCCCCATCTTGGATCCGCCATTGCTGCTGACACTGTTTCAAGATGGAGCCTGTCAGTATGCAAGAATAACTGGAAAATAATGGAAAAATACAGAATAATGAAATGCTTAGAGCTGATAGTAACCAGATGCGGGCGGTGGACGGAAAACAGAGAATTTATCTGGAGTGGCCTAAACTACCACATGCATATCCTCGCCACATATGTCCAAAAACATGTAAAAAGTTTTATGATTGCCATCTTTTCTGATTTATTAAGTCGAATCAAGTCAATCAACTCACTAAGGTTATTAAGTCAAGTCACTGTGCACTCACATACACTTTTAAATTATGTATGTGACTGCATTAGGACTCCTCAAGGAGGACACCCTGAACTGTGGACACCACCTTGATAACCAGGACACTTGTTCATGGTCCCATTTAATCCTAAACTCGCACAAATAGTTATGCACGCAAAATTTAAGGTAGTTAGTTAACACATTTATTTCCTACATGTGTATCTGCACAAATACAATTTAAGACTTGCTTGTTCTGATATTTAATTTACAGATGGGAATAGAATACTTGAAATGCTGTAGCTAGCAGTTACTTTACTCATTGAGTTACAAGTAATGTACATGAGTTGTGGAGCCTTTCTCCTGCATGGAACCATGCATATTAGAGAAACTAAAGAAGTTGATAAAAAATGCATGTACACCATCGATAATGGGACTAGCTAACTTTCTTACAATGCATGCAGTCTAACTCAGTTGTACCCGACTGTTCTATTAGAGTATTTGAAGTGAGAGTATTTGAAGTGAAGGAGCTGAGAACCACAGGGGCTTCACTCCTTTTTCACTCATTATTATTGTAAAAAAGTATTCTACACATAATTATTCAAGTTTCATGTCATGTGATAAAACTAGACATATTAAAAAATTTAAAATTTAAAATAAGAAATAGGGATCGCTGAAAAAAGCCACAAAACAAGAAGGGATCGCTGGGGTGGTAATGTAAACCACAAATCCCTATTTTGACTCTCTATAAATGCTCCATTTGAGTATAAAAGGTCAAAATAGGGATTTGTGGTTTACATTATCACCCCAGCAATCCCTTCTTGTTTTATGGCTTTTTCAGCGATCCCTATTTCTTATTTTAAATTTTTAATATGTCTAGTTTGTGTACTTTTTCCAAATCCATTTATGGATTATAAGTTAATTGGCACATTAGTGTAGTAAGCTAACAGAGACTCCTTGGTTTAAAAGGCTAACTCATTAGATATGTTAATGCAATATTAATTTTGTAATCTATGATAAAGACTGTATTTTCATCCTGATTCATTTGTACACACACAAAATATAAGGCAGGATACATTAATTCCTAGTCTATACTGAGTGTTTGAGCCATTATCGTCACACTTTGTGCCATCGCTGAAAACACACTGCTATATGAGCTACATGTACCTACCTGTCAGAAGAATTACTGATTGTGCACCTATCATACAGGAGGCAGTGTTGATGGCAGCACAGGAGACTTGAAGAAGAACAAGATGTCTTAGGTGTTTATTCTAACAGAAGGGCAAGAATGAAACTCTATGATACAAGTTATAAGAATGGTAACTGTTAGTGTTATAATTCCTGTAGAGTCCAATTTTTTTCATAAATTTTCACGTGATATAACGATGCATACATCAAGCACGTACATTATAGGTGTAGAGTTGTCTAGCAGAATAGGTAGTGAAGAGATAGCTATACATTGTAGCTGTAGTGCTATTATTGTAGCGATGACGCTTTACAACACCTTTGTATAAATGCATGTATGAGCAGGGCTGAATACAGCAGCAACATTGTGAGTTGGTATTAATCAAGCTAAATAGGAGATGGCTAGGGTTGGCCGAAAAGTCTTCCTATGCCGGTGTCTGCATGTACAAATCACAATGTCACACTACCAGTGGCCAGTGGTGTAGCCAGTCTTACATGATTACCAGGGATTTGGCAGTCATTACCCATACATGAAAGAGTACTTTAAACTGGCATATTGAGTTCCAATTGCCAGGACTTAGACTGGGCTTTAGCCCTGGAAAGCCTAGGTGTAGCCTGCTAGCAACAGTGTGTCACAAAGTGGAACACCATAGGTATAGTCAGCAAAGTCTGGTTAGCATGCATGTGGTCATGGTTAGAAATGTTTGCAACTGTCAATATCACTAGCTGATCGGAGAGTGTGCTAGAATATGTACACAGTAGCTAGTTACAGTGACATAAGCACAGTATCCCATATAAGACTGTCAGGCTTCACACTCTGTAAGTTGTTTATGACATGGATACCATATGGGAGGGTTGTTGATGATATGTGGTTAGACCGCAAAATATTTTTAAATGATAGGGATGTAATCAACACCCCACCCAACCTTTTTTGCGTATGAAAAGCAGCCATGATATCAGCGCTACCATTTATCTTCCATCTATAATGGACAAACAAAGCACTCACTGTGATGGCTAGGAAGAATAAACTAGATGCCTTGCATGCGCGCTTGAACGACTTCTCGTAGCGAAGACGGGCAGCTCACTAGAGACCCTATTATGGCGATCTTGTAAGGTAAAAGCATAGATAATCTATGGTAAAAGAGTGCTGCACAACTTCAATCTGCCATCTATTAACGTTATAAAGACTATAGTCGAACAATACGCATCCCTGAGCACATGCACAAGATCCCGTAATTTTGTTCTTCTACGGCTTCTTCCGTATACGAGAGCGTTTGCATATCCATGGTAACCGTAAATGACGTTGACTGACACACCTCCGCCGCCATATTGCTGTACCACCTGTTATACGCGTGGTCCTATGATTGTGGTAACCGAAGTGGTAATGACTGTTTAGATAGTGAATATGGTATGAAATCAATGCGAATACATAGTAGTGCTGTTACTATTGCATGGCTGTTGATAGGATTCATCTAGTGATGTTTGTCTTAGTCAGCACGCACAGCTATTGAAAGTGAGTGATAAACGAAGGTACCTGACAAAGATAGCGGATGTTGGCGATCCCTATTGTATACCAAGTGCACAGCTTAGTAAGGAAGTTATCCCGTCGGTCACAAACACAGACATCTTCAACTATCTTGTTTTGACTACAAGCTTCTGTACCTCTGAGATGTTTAAAGCTTTTAAAAGCTTTGATGCTTACAAGTACTTTATGTGTGGCTTTGTGAACTGTTTGGGATCAAAGAAAATTGGTAGTAAAATAGTTACAGTTGCCAAGGTATGTAAGAAAGATAAGTACCCATATTATGTAGTATAGTAGTTTAATACAATTACAGGTGAGACATTCGCAACGAGCTAATGACCCTCCACTTGAATCATGGGTGATGAGTCTACTTGATGGAACTGTTGATTGTGGACATTGTACCTGCATGGCAGGACTTGGAGAAGTTTGTTCTCATGTAGCAGCAATCCTTTTCTACCTGGAATCTGCAGCTCGATCAAAACTAACTTGCACACAAACTAGTTGTATGTGGAAGGAACCTACCTTTGTTGATGCTATTCCATACTTGCCAATTTCAGAGCTGCCACTGTCCAAACCAAAGCCTAGAATCAGCTGTAACAAAAGGAGAGGGGCTCATCATCTAAGTGACATTACACCACTTGAGGATATGTTTCAGGTAGCAGAAGAATTGCCAGTTTCTGAGCACCCATCCACTAGTTCATCAGCCTGTCAGTCAACAAGTTCCTTGTTGTGTGTTCCTCCATCTGCTGAGGAGCAAATGGTCTTCCTTAGAGGTATTGCTCACAACCGACCGGAAATTTGTTCAATAGTACCTCCATTTTCTAATGAATTTAAACCCACAACAAATACTATTCAGCTACCTCCATCACTGCTTGATCTGTACAATCCAGAAAATGAAGAATTGCTTTACACTGAGTTGTTGGAAGTATGTGATGAATTGCAGTTATCGGTTACACCAGAAGAGGTACAGAATATTGAAGTTTACACTCGAGAGCAAGCCAAGAGTCCAGCTTGGTTTAAACAAAGAGCAGGAAGGATTACTGCATCAAAAATGAAAGCAGTTTGTGCCACAGACCCAAGCCATCCTTCGCAATCATTACTAAGCCAGATCTGTTATCCACATTTGAAAAAGTTCACAACGCCAGCAACCACATGGGGGTGTGAACATGAAGCTGTTGCAAGATTGGCATACATTGAGATGATGAAACCCATGCATACAAATTTTCAGTACAGAAATAGTGGATTCGTAGTAAGCACAGAATATCCATACATTGGTGCCAGTCCTGATGGAGTGGTGCAGTGTGACTGCTGTGGATGTGGGGTACTGGAAATCAAATGTCCATACTGCGTCAGAGAGAGCACTCCAGATGAAGCACCCTATCTCAATAATGGTAAACTCTCTGAAAAGCATGGATATTATTACCAGGTTCAGACACAACTGCTTGTTTGTTCAGCAAATTATGCTGACTTTGTTGTAGCTACATTCAGTGATGCTTCCCCCAATTTGTCATGTGAACGCATCTTTCTAAATGAAAGTTTTATAGAACATGTTAAAGCTGCCGAAAAGTTTTTCAAAATTTGTCTTTTACCAGAGTTACTTGCTAAGTGGTACTCTCGGAAGGCAGTTATGCCTGATCAGACTGCTGCAGCTTCAGTGGTATCTGCTGAATATACATACTGTTACTGTAAGGAAGATAAGGGTGGTGAAATGGTTGGATGTGACAATCCTAATTGTTTATATGGCTCATGGTTTCACCTTGAATGTCTCAAGATACCTAAACCACGCTCCAGTAAGTGGTATTGTCCAAACTGCAGGACAATGCCTGAGTTTTCCCGTAAACGGCAGCAGACTAAGCAGTGACTTCACCTTGTGTTAGTTTATTATTAACTATTAAAAGTTTGTATAGGTTTTTTAATGAAGTAAATAATAACATGACAAAGTTCATCTATTAATAATAATAATTGTTCAATTACATGACTATTCTACTGGTACAACTGAAACACAAAGATTGTTCAGGGCTGAACACACTAATATTATTTTATCGATTGGTGGTTTGTCACCAGGGTGTTTGGGCTTTAAAAAATCAATAGGGATACAACTCATCAAAATTGAGTACCTCTGACGGGTAGCTCCAATGACACGTTCTATGTGTATCCGTACATTCGCTAACTTCCTTGTTGCCTCAACATCTATGGGTGAGAGTTGGGAACAGTCTCTTGTAAATGATGGTATATGAAGTGTTGCCTGCATTCTGGCCACATCTTCAGCAATATCAAATCCCCGGTCCGCAAGAACACAATCTCCTGGAAGTAATTTGTTTAAAAATCCAGAGTTGACTGTCAAAAGTTTGTCACTGACTCTTCCACCCCAGGCAGGTGAAATGAAGCTTGTTACACCTTGTGGACACATTGCAATGAACACTTTTGCTGTATTTGCATGCTTGTATTGAGACCAAGTGGATGATTTTGCCACTTGATGACTAGGGGTTTCAATTTTAATCTCAAAACAATCAATTACTGCAACAACCTTAGTGCCATATGTAGCCCGAAAACAGCTGGGCATAGTCTTCCATAATTCCTCTCTTTCAGGCCACTTGATGAGCCACTCCAAACGACAAGACATTATATCCAACATTTCATGGAAACGCCTACTGACAGTTGATGTACAAATTCCTAACCGGTAAGCAATGTCTTGTAATCCCAAGTTAAGCCTCAATTTCATGAGCACTATCATGAACGACCTCCAATAGTATGAACGTTTATCACCTAGTGCAAAGGAGCCCATCACTAGCTCAAATGTTTTTAACAGGAGAAGGCTAGTAGCTAACCCAGTGTAGTATTGTACCTTGGCATCATCAGACATAATGTTGTTCTCACAGAAAAAATTATCGTCATCCGTCTGTACGGCTTTGTTACACATTTTAGGTGGCCTTGGAGTTTGAGTTTCACCATCAGCTGTCTGTATTGCATGATCTATCAGCCCACTGTTTGAATTAAGTGACAACTGTCCTGTTGTTGTACTGGTTGAAGTCAAGGTACCATTTGTCAAAATAAAGGTTGGGTTAGTGATCAAGGTACTGTTTGTTGTAGACGTTATGGTTGACATAGTGGTTATTGTAGAGGTACTGGTTGAGGTACTAGTTGTTGTAGTTGAGGTACTAGAGGTAGTTGCCAAGGTAGAGGCTGAGGTACTGCCTGATGTACTAATATTTGAATTCATCTCGAAAACTCTTTTGTTCCTCTCTTTGGCTCGTGCTTCTCTTTCTGAGGCTCTTTCACTAGCTGCATGTACTACTGCCACATCTAGCTTGCTGTGTCCAAGTTCCAGTGTGGGGAACCAATCAACATTATGCTTATCCATTGTGTCAGCAGGCTTCCCTACAGAGCATTTGATGGTGTGACAAATGTTAAACTCATGAGTATCAATGATATCAACTTAATCATGGATTATAAATTTCCTAGCTACTCAGGAAATGTATAAGCTGGACTGAAAGCCAACACGCATACAGTGTACAAGTATAACAAATAATACACTATAAATATTTTGTATATAATCAATGCATATCAATGCATGCACTTTCAATAGATACTGTACTCACTAGCCACAAAATGACACTCGCAAACCCAGACATTTGCTAGCTTCTCCTCCGTTAAATCCTCTCTCGAAATAGCTTTCAGCCAGGCCCTCCTTCGCTCTCTATTAATCTCCAACATTTGCTGACCTTGATGCTGAATAATGGCTGGAAGCCTATAAAATGAACATTTAGTCTTGGATGACGGGAGCTGTTGGAGCAGTTGATTATCGCACATCCAACCATATTTAAGCAACAAATAAACAAACAATTAATCCTTGAATAAGCCGTAAAACCTTGAATAAACAGTAAACCACGAGATACGCCACTCACTAACTACTGTCCACGTGTTTCGTGACACAGTGCGGCAACAGGTGGTACAGCAATATGGCGGCGGGGGTGTGTCAGACAACGTCATTTACGGTTACCATGGATATGCAAATGCTCTATGAAGAAGAACTTAGAAATTTATCGAGGTGGAGGTCGGTTAGCGATCTGTGGAGTACGGGTTAATTAATGGGTCATGGACACGCGGAAGGACTCAGTGAGTAAGGCTGTGTAGTTTTTATCGCGAAAAAATGGAAGCCTTGGGCTGTACACGCCGTGAAACAAAATAATAATAATAATAAATTATGAAACGCAATTTTTGAATGTTTCTAAATTTCGTCTAGACCATTTTTACTGCTATATCACCATTTGTCTGAGTTCAGTATTTGATAATAAGCCATCTGAGTGTTGTTTTGTGCTCGAGTCTGCTTTCTAAGGCTGGTTTTAGGTGACTGCTCTATTAGGATTTTTAAAAAAAATTCCACTGCGATTCCTATGATGAACCCACTATCGTGGTTCATGATTGTGAATAAGGAGCAATCTTGTAGGCAGTGACAATAAACTGTGAATTAACTTTGCCTGCATGGCCTTAGTAATTTCTCAGATTATGGCAACCTACTTATACCAGTCCACATGTTATCTGTTACCAGGACCGCCCACAGGGGGGGGGGGGGGGGGGCAACTGGGGCATTTTGCCCCGGGCCCCAGCCTGAAAGGAGCCCCAGGAGGCCCCACGAAGGGCCCCCTGAATACTTGTTTAAAAGATCGATATACTCTAATAGAGCAGTCACAGTATTCTTCAGAGGAGCAGTGTAGCAAGCTTATAGATAAGGAGATATGGTTGGTGATGGGTAGTTATTGTCATTGCCAGCAGGTTGTGACCTTTTTTTTTTTTTTTGGTCTTCACCTTACAACTTGGGTGAAGGGCCCCACTTTAACTCTTTGCCCTGGGCCCCTTAATTTCTCTGGGCGGCCCTGTCTACATCATTACCAACTTTGTCTGTAGAAGAAGGGAAATGACATTAGGATTAAAAAAGGAAAATGGGAATGCAAATTTAAGGTAACATGGTGCAGCAGTGAAAAGACTGCTGCTGTTAAATAGCACCAAAAGTTGTCAGCCATCTATTAATATATGATTTAGCATCAGAAAATCAGGAAAATATTGGTACTGTCATTTTGCAATTTCAGTATTTGTGAACGCATCAAATAAAAATCAGGAATTAT
Source organism: Dysidea avara (assembly GCF_963678975.1). Lineage (NCBI taxonomy): Eukaryota > Metazoa > Porifera > Demospongiae > Dictyoceratida > Dysideidae > Dysidea > Dysidea avara. The sequence continues at coordinate 11,946,354 of NC_089284.1, forward strand.
TCACACCCAATATTTTTTTCTCTTTATTTAATAATATCACTACACAAGGAATTAGCTACATAGTATTAAGTTTTGATGCAATTTTAATGCAATAATTTATGGCATCATGTAAAATTTTGACTGTGTACATATTTTTATTGAAATTCTTTATCAAAATACAAATAGCAACAACTTGCATTTGCTATGGTGCATAGACTTGAAATAAAGTTCAACAGATTCGCTACATCATTTACAGCAAGATGCCATTTAGTTTTTGTTGATAGGACCAACCATTCCAAAGATATGAATACGTTAAAACAATGTATGAAAGTTGAGGTAATGAAGGACAACTAACTTCAAGAACTTGTTCTCGGGATTTCTAAAACGTGTTTTATTCCTGAAATTTACTTGATGCATTCACATTTATAAATATTGCATTTCTAGTACATCTGTATTAGAAATGCAATGTTATAAAATACTGAAATTGCCAGGTGACAGCACCAATATTCTCTTGAGTTTCTGATGCTAAATCATTTATTACTAGATGGCTGACAACTTTTGATCATGATACTATTTAACAGCAGCAGTCTTTTCACTGCAGCAGTCTTTTCACTGCTGCACTATGTTACCTTAAATTTGCATTCCCATATGTTTGCAATACATTATTTTTTCTTTTTTAATTGCAACCTTATGTCCATCCAAACTTGGTAATATGTAGCTGCAAGAACTGTAAGCAAATAAAACATCTTTATATCATTCACATATTTAATTATTATGTTTTACTTAGTCTATTATACTTCAAACTAGATTGCTTTGTAATTGCTAATTTTCACATCTAAAAGAGAATTATTATGGTATACCCTTAATTTGAGGTAGCTACGTAGTTAGCTACTTGTAAAATTTTGAATTTCTGTTTCAGTAATACATACTTCATGCATCATGCATGTACTTTGTCTACCAATGCATGCACTTTTATGTTCACCCACAGTTCATATCAGATGCAACAGTTGTCCTGAAATATGGCATGATGCACAAGTATATACACAGGCATACACAAAGTATACACAGGTACAGTTTGGATTCTAGACCTGACCTACAGGGGGGCCAAGAAAGGAACAGCATAACTATTGGTGTTTGGCTGTAGTATAAAGTAGAATTTCAGGGGGGTCTGAGGGTGCAACCCCCAGAAGTTGCAGGATTTTTGCAATTTAAAGGCTTGAAAACAGCCAAAAATCTATGCTAAAAACATGAAAAATGAAAATGCCAATCTATACCGCAACTTTTCCCCCAAGATTTTTAAAAGTTATTTTTCAGCAGGAGGGGGCCATGTCCCCCCCTCCTAGAATCGCCTATACACAGGTATACACAATATAGTGTTTGTGTGTATACCTGAACTGTATATATCTGGTGTATACTTGTAACTTGTGTGTACGATACACACATTTATAATCTAACTCTCCTAACCTTAACAAAGCCTACCTTCTGAAGCTCCTAATCTTGGTATTGAGTCAACTACTGGATGTAGTTCCTAATCCGTATACTGGATCAACTACTAATTTCACTGTTCTCTTTAGCTGTATGTAGGGTTACCCATTGTGTATACTTGTATACCTGTAGATCAAGGAAGTTTGGCTCTTTATAGTGCCACTAGCTCGTGGTTGTCCTGGACTATATGTAACAGTCCAATAGAACACATGCACACACCCAACACTTGTGCAGGGCATGATACAGTATGCACTATGCAAGTATGACGAAGCAGCAAAAGAAAAAAACATTATATGCGCTCGGTACACTCTGCCAGATACAACAACACTGTGTATACACTATAATGTCATCATACTAATATATATATGCACTTATAATACTTGTATATACCCATTTCACTATGTGATATATGCAGCTAAATCAATCTTCCAATTGCAGATTGTTGGCTTATGTGTACTATGACTTTTATGAGGGTTTTTACTACAAATGATAATGTTATTTATTTATACTTTACAGGACTGTACAAATCAATGTACAAAATTAAACTAAAGAGCTTAACAATTAAATTACAGACCTGAAGGTCTACCAGTGTCTTGCACTGGTAGCCATAATTAATTACTTACAAATTACAATTAGCTATATTAATAATTACAAGGGATAGCTATAAAGAGTACAAGTTAAAGAGAGCTTGAACTGATGTTTAAACATTTGGAGCAGGGGCAACGGAAGTAAAAAAGTACATAGATTATGTTCAGAGGTATTATTTATTTCAGTAGGATCCTACAGATTTAGTAGCAAACATGTTTAATTCCAGGCTATGCAAACACTGACTTCTCAAAGTCATACATTATGTCACAAGAAAAAAAAATTACAGTTGGATGTTAACTACAAGTACAGGTGTACAACTTCTCATTTAGGTCTCTGTTCATTTGAGTATAATTACCACCTAGACTATGCATGAATAAATAATGCTAGGTAATGCCAGTAAATTTAAAAGTCAACTGCAATGTAAAGTAGAATTAATTTATCAACACAATACAGATTATTAAACTGTCATTGTAAATATGGAAGCATTCACCATGACTATATTAAAATATTATCAATTGGTTGGTGCTCCAATACTACTTATAAGTCGCCTTGTTAATCTTCTAACAGACTGTTTTACATCATGGTATTGCAAAACTAGTGGTAAGTTTGACAAGTTGAGGATTGCATATGTTGCAGTGTTTGCTGCTAACAAGTATGGGTGAGAGAGTGCTTCAAATTGTCTTCTGTCTTCTTCACAATCAAGACCTAAACGAATTCCTCCACGGTTGCATTGTATATAATTTTTTATGTGAAATAAAGTTATCTCAAATGAGCTAACTTGAATACTGGCACTGATCCACAGTAGTGCTAATACTACCAATAAGAAGGAGAATGTTGTAAATATCTTCACTTCAGGAATAGAGAAACAGTTTTGCTTTGACATTCTGCTTTTTCTCTTGTAGTGCTACGTAAAACAACAGTATAACTACATTAAATAGATAAGAGGTAAACATTTTCATAACAGAATTGGCTTTGACAGAAAGCTAGCCTTTGCTATAGTCTTATAAGCCAG